>NW_012148764.1:1693198-1728030 GCF_000956105.1 Propithecus coquereli
TTGGTTTTGCTTTGGGGCAGCAGCTGCGGACACGGAAAGCAAACCAGCGAGTCTCTCCAGGTAGGGCTTGCTACACTGTTCTGAAACAGGACTTTGCACACTATGGAAAGTATGGCAAGTTGGTGCTGATTTCAGCGTTGCCTGGTGGAGGAAGAAAAAGTGGATTTGCAGAGACTCAGGGGAGAGGGAGAAGCCTCGCTCCTCTTCTCCCCACTAAGACACCATGGGCAACGTCTGGCTGAGGATCTGGGCTTACTTGGAGCCCTGTCTCCCCTGCTTGTCCCAGGAGGCAGACAAGCCAGTGGTGATTGCTAATCCAGGGGCCCGTTGCTCCCCGGTTACTCCCCGGTCACAGAGGCAGGAGCCTGAGAGAAGCTCCAGCCACTACTTTGTGGCTCTGTATGATTACCAGGCTCGGACCGCAGAGGACCTGAGCTTCCGTGCTGGCGACAAACTGCAAGTCCTGGACACTTCCCACGAGGGCTGGTGGTTTGCCAGACACTTGGAGAAAAGGGGAGATGGCTCCAGCCAGCAACTACAGGGCTATATTCCTTCTAACTATGTGGCTGAGGACAGGAGCCTACAGGCAGAGCCGTAAGTAGTACAAACCCACACTTCATTTCTCAACTCTCTGGGGACTGGGTAATGAGTTTTCCTTCCTACCTTACTATAACCCCCTAATTTCCAAAAATCTGCCTAGAAAGTATGAGGAAGTACCGGCAAGAATCCACTAATTGAAACATACCTCCCCTGCTACATGAGAGTGAAACTGGCTGAAATGACTTCAATGATAGTATTATAATGCTGGTTGCCCTTTTTGACCTAGCCTGGGATATGCTTATGGACACAAGATATAGGCTCAGATGATCTGGATTTGAATCTGGCTCTGTCATAACTTAGCTGTGTGACCTTTAGCAAATTATTTGACTTCTCTGCCTCAGTTTCTCATCGGTAAAACAGGAATAATGATGACACCTATCTCATAGAATTGTTATATGACATAAATGAGACTCGGTGCAGAAAGTGTGCACTGTAGAGAATATGACACATAGTAAGGGTTAATAAATATTATGTTTTATTTAGTTGGCAGCTCCTCTTTTACTTCTGTCTAAATGAATCATACTTTGTATACCATCACTGTAGTCTGAGCTCACAATATTCTTTCCCTATATCAGTTGTGCTACACACTGAGCATCTTTCACTCTTTAATAGTTCAATAATCTCTTTCACCTGTGAATTGGTCTTCAGATGAGCTGTTCTCTCTGCCTGCAACCCTCTCCTTCCTCTTCTTTTCTTGATCAGCTCTAACTCATCCTTCAGGTCTCACCTTGTTTGTTCCTCCCTCCAAGACTTTCCTGACATTCTAGACTACATTCAGTGTTTCTGCTTAGAGCTTTTAGCATCTTTTGTCATTATTGCTAATTTATTTTCTGCAAGAGTATAAGCTGTGGATCAGTGGGGTGGCAAGGGGAGCCATTGCCACTCTGGAGCTTAGTGTGATGACTATGCATAATAAGCACTGGTTGGGTAAATGAATGATTGCTTATTGACAGATCTGGGGTCTTTTAAAGAGCAGCTGACCCTCTTTTCTTCAACTGTTCCTCTCTGAGTTGCTTTTTTACCTACTAGGAAAATCTACATTAAAGGCATAAGCCATTTTGTATTTTTTTCTCAAAGAGTTGTCATGACTTAATTTTTGGTTTGACTCATGGTCATTAAAACGTAATTTCCAGGCTCACAGCAATTAGTTGCTCTAATCCACATCTTGGGAGAAAATACTTAGGGGTCATAGACTGATTCAAAAATTGTAAATATTGTAAATTTCATTGAAATAACATCGAAAAATCACATATACATGTATATTAAATTATACTATGGCTATATTCAAAGTAGAGAAATTACTAGATAGAGCTTTTAAATGGACAGCAAACCAAAACCTAATTTACAAAATTAATGTTGTGGGGCCAGACTCGTAATTTCAGTTTTTATGTTCAACATACATAATTTCTGATTATTATGTACATGAAATATTTTTTAGCTTATATGTGCTGAAGGTTTGACTCTTTACTGAATATTAATAGCTTTTCACAGTTACATTCTAAAATATTATCAAATATAATTATATCTTCTTATTACTAGTTTTCTTGCTAATTAACTACTCATTTCTTTGCAGCGTTCTCTGACTCCCATTTTTAATGTGGATTCTTAGCACTTCTTAGCACTAAAGGATTAGGCCAGTTTCTTGAGAGAAGGTAGTTATGCAGATTAATAGCAACTTTAATGGTATTTCAGGGCTCCTTACAGCTATTTTCCCTAAGCCTGCAACTTTAGTATTAGTTGATGTGGCTGTTTCCTTGAAGATTAATGTAACGGAAGAATTTTGCGAAAATGCATAGATGCAAATGTGGATCATGTGATCTCTATTACCCACCTTATTGCTTATTTGTCTAAATTCAGATACTATAATAGACTATCCCTTGTGTAGTATATGTCTGTCACAATATGATTTTTTTTCTACAAAGCTTTTTGGTTGAATGTTTTTCTATTTAAAATTTGAATGTCAGTTTGTATGTCAGATTCCTTAATGTTTTTATTTATGACTTCTTTTTTTGCCTGGTATATTTTATAGTGTCTTTAAATTAAGACTAAATTTTAAATTAGAGATTTTTAAAAAAGATTTCTATGTTTTTTTAAGGTAAAATGAAAATGCAATTCAAGAAGTGCAATTAATAGGAACTTTTGAAGTTTATACTATGTGTCTAATTTGAAAGGTATTTAGAAAAATATATCAACAATAAGTATTTTCATTAACAAAAATGTTGCACGTTGGCACGTTGGCAACCTGGTTTGGATGAATTAGAAAAATCCCACAAGGTTCCTCTGAAGGGTCAATATTGTTGATAGATTTAAGGCTACCGTAATGCTATCCTAATCTCGCATATATCTTTTTGCCTTTTCTGAATATTAATTAATTATGACATACCAAGACACCGTCCTGCAAGCCCCAGCATTGTTCTGCCTGCGAAGTCACTACCAGAGAATCATTTCCAGAGAGTGTTAGTTACACTTTTGTGAAGCAGGATTCAGAACACTCTTTCTCCAATGTCTTTTCACCATTTCTTGTCATTGAAGAAAATAGTTTCTACGGAAGTCAGATATCCATCCGACAAACTTATTGTGTATATTTACTCTGTTAAAGGCACTTTTTTTTTATAGTGGGAGATACAAAAATTAATAAGGCAGTGATCTTCTCCAGAGAATTTAATAATCTCAGGAGGTAAGAGTAATAAATCAAGAATGTTATAACAATGCCCTTCAGTGAAAGTGCACCAAGAACATATCTGTAGTGGTTTATTACTCATTGCAGGGAAGAGACCACACACCACGGATAAGAATACAGAGTATTAGTAAGAGGGCATTAGAAAGGCCTCATTATTAGATTTTGGGTTGTGATTTAGGGGAAAGTTTAAGAAAGCAGGCCATTGCTCTGGATGGGATGTTGTCAGGAAGTGGGATATTTTATGTTTAATTGTGTATTTTAATAAATCTTTTTGAGAAAGAGGGAAGACTAGTTCAAGACTAAAGCTGTAATTAGTCAAGACACATCAGTCACTCAGGTAAGCCAAGATGGGTGGATGTTTGATCATTTTTGAGGTTAGATAACATTCATGTTTTTGTGGGCGTTCAGGCATGATTATGCAGTGATCTTGTTTTTGTCTTGATACATCACAGTCACAGAGTGGCCCTGTCTGATGTTGATGTTCTGTGAGATTGTTTATGTTCAACAGAGGACACCAAGGCTTAGCCATAAATGCCAGGCCAGGTCCTGGATGTCAGCACTGATTTTCACTTTCTCAGTTAGTGTAGACAGATGCTGATAAATGCCGTTAAGACAGGGGTGGGGAACCTTTTCATGTTAAAGGGCCCGATTAATGTAGCTGTAAGCAAATAAGGCTGTATTCAAGAAACTTCAATTAGAGTACTTAAAAATGTACATTATTTTGTAAAACTCTAACTACTATGTACTTAATAATTTCAGAAAATGAAAACTGTTTGTTAATTTTAAAGTTAACCTTTTAATGACTTTGTTGCATTGTTGGAAAGCATTTGAATATTTGGTTGCAGCATGGAGGTCTGTAGTCTTAGTTGATCCTCTAAATGGGTATCAGTCCTTTGTGACCTTAAGGGCATCTTGATTTGGGTCAGGTAGGAGAATGTAGATTCACAGCAATAAGTGGTTGAAAAGCAAGAAAGCATTTTTCAGGCATGTTGCTGAAGGTGTGGGTATTCTACTGCATTTTTCCATATTTTAATTGGATCTTCCTTAGCAGCAACCAATGGCTTCAAGATGTCATCTACTGAGAGCTCAATCAATTCCATCTGTAGTTCTTTAGGTGCCTCGGTGATATCAACTAGGTGAGGCTGAAGTGCTAATTTGAGTGTGATGTCAAGATCGTCAAAATCATTGAATGTTTCACTGTATTTTCTAATTAATAGGTCTATAACAGCTGTGTATTCTTCAAATGATTAGCATATAACATCCTGCTCCTCAGTGACCTTTGCTAACTGGGGAAAATGTTCATCTGAAATTTGCTTTTGAAGAAGAACTGTTTGGAAAAAAAATAGCTTTTCAAAATGCTTGAGTTTTTCACCACATATCATATATAGACTTAGTTTTATTTTGCAAAGAAATATTCAGGTCATTTTGATTTGACATGATATCACACCAAAATACTGCATTCCTATAGAAATTTTCTTTCAATAATTCACATTTCTGATTCTGTACTTCATAATATTTAACTATCTGTTCTTGTAGAGATAAAATTTTGGCTAATGCCTGTCCCTGCAATAGCCAACCCACATTAGAATGATATGGTAAATCCACACTGAATACCTCATCTTTCAACTTTAGCATGTTATAAAACTGATGATGCCATATTGTATTTTCACTAATATAAGTAATAATGCTTACAACTTGTTGCAAAGTGTCACTGAAATAGTAGTTTTAGCACAGAGATTTTGCTGATGCAAGATACAATGAAAAGAAACAAGAGCATCTGGGTCTAATAATACTTTTTTAAATCTGTGCAATAAACCTTCATATTTTCCTGTCATGGAAAGTGCACCATCTGAATGCACACTCATTAAATTTACCAAATTCAGTCAAACTTCATGACATTTATCTTGAAAGCTGTTGAAGATATCTATTCCCCATGTTCTGTTTGCAAGAGTGCCCAAAGTGAGTAACTTCATAGCAAAGAAAATCTTCTGTTATGACCCAAATGAAGTATTTAATATAAAATCTGCACTGAGTCAGCAGTATCAGTTGATTCATACAAAACAATCGCATAATGTATATTTTCCTTTTGAAGTATTGCATGAAGTTGTTCTGTTAAGTTGAAACCTAATTCATGGTGCTGATCAGTTATGGTTCTCCTTGAAAGAGGAAGTTGTTTGGACTTTGAAATGTTATTGGGGCCAGGCGTGGTGGCTCACACCTGTAATCCTAGCACTCTGGGAGGCTGAGGTGGGAGGATCGCTCAAGGTCAGGAGTTCAAGACCAGCCTGAGCAAGAGTGAGACCCCGTCTCTACTAAAAATAGAAATAAATTAGCTGGATAACTAAAAATATACATAAAAAAAAAATTAGCCGGGCATGTGGTGCATGCCTATAGTCCCCGCTACTTGGGAGGCTGAGGCAGAAGGATTGCTTGAGCCCTGAAATTTGAGGTTGCTGTGAGCTAGCCCGATGCCACAGCACTCTAACCCAGGCAACAGAGCAAGACTCTGTCTCAAAAAAAAAAAAAGAAATTTTATTGGGGTCTAAGCATCCTACAACTTCGACAATGCATTCTTTCACAATTTCTATGTCACTGAATAGTTTCTCTTTTTTCCCAAGTATATAAGCTACTTTATAAGTTGCTTCAGTGGCATTATTTCCAGGTCTTATTTCTCCTTGAAAGAATTATCTTTGCTTTTGCTTTTCATCTTTTAATTTCTGCAATACAACCTTTTGCTCCTCTTCCTCTAATTTAAAATATTTGTGATTCTTATGAGTGGTATAATGCTTATGAGCATGGAATTTCTCTAATGCTGATACTGCAGTATCACAAAGCAAGCAAATCATCTTATCTTTAGCAGAAACAAGATAATATTGCAATTCCCAATCCTCATTAAAAAATCTGTTTTCTTCCTTTAACGTTCTCTTGGTCTTCTTCAACATGATGGGCTGTTAAGCAGACAGAATTAAAAAATATTGTTGAGCCGTGCAACTCTTCACAAATTCCACTTCAGACAGAAACACAATGCACTGTTGTCAAAATTTGATAACAGACTAGTGTACTCCACCACCATAAACTTTCACCAACCAGCCTTGTGCGGTAGTGGCGCCAGTCAGGCAGAGGAAGTTAGAACTAAATCATGAGCATAGCAGCCATCAATTTAGCCCTTATGGCTTACTAGTGTTCTAATTGTGCTGGTCAATTTGGGGGATTATTTCATTGAAACTTATTTTATTCTTTGGTATTTTAAATACATTCACTTTAAAAATAAAATAAAAATATAAAAGAGAAACAGAAGTGTGTTAGTGATGATAAAAGGATTTTTTTCTGTAAAATTTGGATTCAGTCAAAAGACTGCACTTAAGGACCTAGAGGACCACATGTGGCCTTAAGGCCACAGGTTGCCCACTGTGCTGTAAGAGTAGAACAAACTGTCTGTCATGTAGTGTGCACGTAAAAGAAATAATTGTTTAATGCATGAATGAAGACATAAAACCATGGACAAATTGATGCAGAGGTTGAAGAGATCCATCCTGATTTGGGGGAAATCGTACCTTCCATTCAGGGTTTAGCTCACATGACACTCTTTCTAGAAGCTTTTTCTAACCTCCTTAGAAAGAATTGATAATTTGTTCTTCCCGTGATTTTGTATTTATTGTTAGTAGAGCAGTAGTCTGTAATAACTGACATTTATTGAGAGCTTACTAGTGTGTTACCTGCCACACAACTAACTTCATTTGCATTGTCTTATATTTTAAGACAACCTTATGAGGTAGGTGCCGTTATTATCCCCATTTGAAGATGAGGAGACTGATGTTGAAAGAGTTTAAGTAAACTGCTCAAGGCTACACAGCTAATAAGTGATGGAACTGAGATTTGTCTGCCTGAAGCCTGCTTTCAGGGCCTGTACTCTCATTATATAATGGCTAGCTGTAAACCTTCTGTCTTTCCTGTGAGACTGTACAGTCTTCGAGTGCCTGGAAAACTATGCAAGACTTTTTCTGCTCCAGAGAATTTACAATCTCAGACAGTGAGACTATGTATTTCCTCCCAAGAGTATAAATTCCCTAGAGGAGAAACACTGTCCTTTTCAGTTTTACTCAATGCTTACTGAGTTGAATTTCTAAAGGCCCAAAGAGATGGGACAATTCTGTACAAGTTGTTGAACAACATGTAAAGAAGAAAGTAACAGTATATTCGGGGTATGGTAAATTGCATAGTTTATTTGAAGCATTAACGAAAAGGAGCAATGGGAAATAAATATGGAAAGATAGGTTGGAACAAGTTTTTGGAAAAGACCATTTATGCCAGGTTAAAGGTTTTGGGCTTTATCTAATGGGAGATTGATAGAAAGCAGAGTTTTGAAAAGACCATGATGATGTGGGAATGGATTAGAGAAGAGGTAAACCAGGGAAGACTAGGGAAGTTGCTCCAAAGGTTCTTGGTATGAGATTATAAGGGCTTAATTTCAATTTGTGGCACTGTTAAAAAAAAGAAATACAGGAATATGAACAATCTCATGAATGAAGATTGAAAAAGAGTTCCTCCTGAGTATTTTTGAGTATCTTTAATGTGCTAAGCACACAAAACTAATTTAATCCCTGTAATAGCTCTGCACAGCAAGTTTTCTTATCACTATTTTCAGGGTAAGAAAATTGAAACTGAAATTTAAATAAATTTGAGTGTTCTTATTTGGTAAATAGTAGAGGTGAAATTACAAATTTGACATAGAAGAGAAAGAGACTGGAATAAAAAATATGTCATATGGGACCAGGTGAAACATTAAGAAAAACATATTTCATATAATAACTTCCATTGGGGGAGGAATGGTTGAAGCAGAGAGGAAAAGAATACATTGATTTTAGTTCATGTTGAATTTGATGTCCTGGTAGGACATCTCAATGAAAATGTCCAGGAGAAATTTACAGACACAAAAATCAAGGCAAAGAGACAAGTCTATTCTGTAAAAATGGACTTTGAAGTCATTCATGCAGAGGTGTTTTAGAGGTCACAGTAATGTAAGAACCACAGAGTGTTGTAGACGTCACAAAGATTATAAGAACCTTAGAGCAAGAGTCTAAGAAACAGGAGTGGGGGCAAAGATCAAATCCTTGGAAATACCCACATTTTAGGTAAGTGTGACGTGTAAATTGCAGTGATTGTCCCATCTGTGCCTCCTTGCATCCACACCGTTGGGTAGTCTCCTCCCACATTCTTGGCTTTGCCAAGTGACTTGCTTTGGCTGATGGGACAGTAGCTAATGTGACAAAAGCAGAGACTTTAAAAGTGCTTGCACATCGAGGCCTGCTTTTTTTACTACTCTTGGAGTTCTGCAATTACCGTGAAAAAACCCAAGCAAACCTCCAGGAGGATGAGAAACTGTGTGAAGAAATGCCCTACAGGTCCCACCTGACTCACTAGCTGCTCACGACCAAGCCCACCTAAGATCATTGGAGCCCATCCCAAATTGCTGACCTTTAGATTTGTGAGCTAACTAAATAGTTGTTATGAAGCAAAACCTAACTAATACATAGAGGAAGAACCACTGAAGGAAACAATGAAGAAGAATTCATGAAATTAGAAGAAAAACAAAGAGCATCTTTTTCAAAGCAAGAAGATAGAGTGTCAAGAAGGAGGTTTTGGGTCAACGTCCACAGAAAGGTGAAGGTAAGGAGGAAGAGGGGAAGACCATTAGGTTTGCTGGAGGATTATTGGTGACACTAAGAAGCAGTTTCATAAAGTAATGATGGATGATGGCATGCAGTAGAGAGAGAGTCATAAAAGGGAATTGGCTGCTCTGGCTGGAACTTTGCTCTGGGAAGTTAAGGCTGGGTTTAGCCATAGAAAAGGATTGTGTGGTAGGGATTCAGATTCACATGTGGGACTTAGGTCCATTCTGAGAATCAGAGCTGAGAGAAAACAAAAGCAAGAGACAGTGGAACCCAAATGCCTTCATTTCTGAGCAGAGTCTGTAGAGTTCTGAAGGACTTTGTCTGGTTGGGATTTATAAAATGTTTCACACTCTCAAGGGCATCTAAGTTGATAGGTATTCAGTATCCTCTGGTGCGTTGGATATTTGGCATTTGGAATGAGTTGAAGGTTCATCTTTAGCTCCATCAATTTGGTCTTCCCAAAATTATAAGAAAAATTCATTGGAGTTTTTTTCTTGGGTATTATACTGCCACATTTTGGGGTCATGTTCTGTGAAGAGTAAGCTTAGCCCTAGGTCTCAAAGTAGAGGCAGCAAATATATGTGACTTTTAAAGAAGTATGGGCCAGGTGCAATGGTTCATGCCCATAATCCTAGCATTCGAGGTGGGAGGACAGCTTGAGCTCAGGAGTTCAAGACCAGCCTGAGACTGAGATCCTGTCTCTACTAAAAATAGAAAAGAAAACAATTAGCTGGGCATCGTGGCACACACCTGCAGTCCCAGCTACTTGGGAGGCCGAGCCAGGAGGATCACTTGAGCCCAGGAGCTTGAGGTTGCTGTGAGCTGGGCTAACGCCAAGGCACTTGCCCGGGCAACAGAGCGAGACTCAGTCTCAAAAAAATAAATACATAAAAAATAAAGAAGTGTGTCTGTAAAGGAAATTTCACAGTACATACATAGGATAGTAGATTAAGAAGGTATCAGGGTCAGAGCTTACTTGGAAATACTGAATCAGGTTAACAGTTCCTTAAAAATACTTTGATATTTAATTATACACCTTGTATCTACATTTTTAATATGTTATTTCTATGGTATACTAGTAGTACTATTTTATAAACTAAAAAGAAAGCACTCAGATCCACCTGTTCAAGGAATCTTTTGTATACAGAAGGAATACATGGTCCTCTTTGCACTGTCCTAGGAGACAGATGGGGAGTGGGTTAGGTAAACCCTGGTTTTCTTCTCTGTTATGCAATGGTTGTAGAGTATTCCTCTGTTTAGCCTCAGGCTATTATATTACAGCAATTACAGTGATGTTTCAGATAAAAACAATATAAAAGTGACTTAATAATTTATATTTGTGTTATGCAATAGTTTATGGTAAAGCAGGCAGATACTAGTTTTGATGCTGAATCGCTTTAAACTCTATGCTATTTCTTATCAGAAGTCTAACTTAGGAAAGCAGTAATTTAGGGAAATGAAAAGTCATGCTATCAATTTAGTAGGTCCTGATTAAGTGATAGAAAGCAAAATACTTACATGACAATTAGTGAGACCAAGGAATACCAACAGATGATTTTTCCCTTTTGAAAATTTTGGTGCTTAGCAAAATTTCTACTATCTTTTAAAGCATGGATGTCCATTTTCCAAAATTTTAGTTATATGAAATTTTCCAGTTTATCAATTTTTAAAACTTTTCATCTTTTAAAAGTATCTTTGATAAATACAAAAGAATATGTGTAATTTTCAGGTAAGTTTTAAAGCATAATGATTAATGAACATCCATTTAACCAGCTAGCCCAAGACTTAGACTATTGCTAATAATGGGCCTATGAATTCCTCCCCTGCCTCCATCTCCAGAGTAAAACCTTTTTTCCCAGAAAATGTTGATAGCAACTAAATTTCTAATAGCAAAAGACTAAAATCAATCCAAATTTCCATTAATGTGAGAGGAATCATTTATGGTTTATTTATTCTATGAAATATTATACAATAGTAAAAATAATGAGTGGAGTGATATGCAACAACATAGATGAAATTTGGAAGCATAATGTTGCATGGAAAAAAAGTTTCAAGAGACTACATATAATACAGTTCTATTTTTATAAAGTTCACAAATAAGGAAAACCAAATAATGTATTGTTTGGTCATGTATGTTAGTAAAATTTAGTAAACCCAAAGTAAGAAATGGGTCACTATTTGATTTACTCATTTGGTTTACTCACTATTTGATTTGTAGTTTCTATATTTCTGTAGACCATTTAAAAAAATTATTAGAAGATAACTTATGCCATGAAAAATAAAGTGTAGCAAGTATGCTGGCCATGAGGTCAAATATAAATGTGATTGAGCGTATCCATGACTCTACCTTCCTCAAAAATTATTTTTAATCAATTATCCTTTAATATTATTCTCCTAACATAAATAAGAAAGACAAAAATAGGTGGATTTTGCAATTTCTATCCATGACTTTTAAGACCCCCCCCATCTCCATTCCAGTGACAAGAGTCCTTAATCTGCAGATCATGAACTCCCTAGAGGTTCCAAAGACAGGCTGAAAATGTATATGAAATTTGTATGATGTTTTTAGGATAAGAGGTTATAGGTTTTATGATACTCTAAAAGGAATCATGTTTAAAAAGTATAAGAACTTTCTAAAATTAGTTCTAAAATTAGTATGGGCAAAAGTTTAAGGTTTATTTCTCTTGAGAAAAATTGATTTGCTTCCTTATAACAGATACTAAGAATTTATTACACATCACAATTTCCTTTATTCTTAGCTACTAGGAAGCTTAGAGTCCAGTTAAATGCTTATTCATAATAACTCTATTTGACTTTAAGTCTATCTTATTTTCTTCCTTCTCTCACTCTTTTTTAAAATCCTTTTAAAATTCTATTCTATAGAACATATGTTGAGTTTTGTAGGGGTTTTATTTTAACCTACTTTAACACATAATGATCAGATAATTAAAGTAATTATCATTATTTTATAAACTTAAATTTAAAGAAAAAAGATTTTATGTCTTAATTTGTATACTAATTAAAGAATACTGTATTTTAATTGTCTATCTGAGCTTGGTTGGGAGACTAATTCTAAGCCAATCATGACAGGTTGTTTGATAGAATCACAATTAATGAATGTTGTACAGAAACCTACTCTCACCACCCTCTCACCTGGCTCCCACTTTGCTTTCATGGCTCACATTCCTTTTCAGTTTCCACTGGGTACATCTTTGTCTGCTGGAGAAGTTGACGCAAGCTCCCTGCCCTTTCTCCTCATTTGCGTGTTTGTGCACATGTGTAGGATGCATTCCTGTCATCTCCTGATCTGTAGAACAAGGCAGGAAAATGCCCTCAGTAGGGCCTTCAACCCTGAGTGAGACCCAGGTGCATTAAAGGAGAAATACAAGGTGTGGAGAAAATAATAGAGACAAAAGGAAGAAGGGAACAAAATAGTTTAAAATGTGGGTTAAAAAGAGGGATGGATTTTTAATAAACACGGGAAAAGGAGATATAAGGAATAAACAGATGACCCCATAAGCAAAACTAAAAAAAGATTAGCTAATGTTTAAGGAACACAAATGAAGTGAGAGTGTGTGAGAAACTAGAGAGAATAAGAAAGGGGATTGATGAGCAGACCGATAATAGCATGAATTAGTTGAGGAAAGACTAGGTAAGGATACTGTGCTAAGTATGGAAATAAGTCAGACAGATGTTGTCACACAGGGAAGTTCATGATTCTATGCTTATATTATTTTAACTACGTCTAAAAACCTGTCCCTAGAGCTTTTGCATTTGTGTTATGTAAGCATTTACACTAAGGAGACTATCACCAGATGCAACTTTTCAACTCATGCTTTACTGTTGGGTCCATAGTGAAGAAAATAAAGTGCTAATCATTGACACTGAAAGTGAATTAAGCCCATTTCTTCCCTCATTGTATCTTCTTTATATCATCCAAACTATCTTTTACATTTTGGTGTTGCTTATCTTTCACAATGTAAAAATAAAACAACCCGCAAAATTACACATACCTATTGCATAGACAGTGGAACCAAGTAAGGGACTTCGGAGACCTAAAAATGAATTGAGTTAAAGCAAGTTAATAGTGATATAAAAAGTCTTTTACGTTTGCTAATAGAAAATTGGCTGCATGGGCAAGGTGCTAAAACAAAAGGCTTCTGTAGGGAATGAGAGTAAGTTAATAGCTTTACTTGGCTCCAAGTGATTCAGAAAGTCTCCCAAAGAAAGCACTGATACATTTGGGTATGCCTGACATTCTCCATTAGGGCAAACCTGAAATATACGTTATATGTTGATTTAATAGTCAAAGAAATACTATATTAATAATAAAATCAACTTTTATTCTGCTGGCATGTTCACATGTAGAATATGAAATTGCTTTTTGAGGAGTTAAAGGAACAAACAGTTGAACATAGATTGGAGATTTATATAAGGTTCTGCGCTGTTCCAATGTTGAATTCTGGGATGGAGCTCACTTAATTCGTCTAACCTCTCTGCACATTTACATTTAAGTGGACAGTATTTATGTTGTAAAGTTATTTCACTTGTTTAATGAATAAAACACTATTCTTTCTTTTCAAAGAAATATTATCAACTTGTTTGACTTTGAAAATAACTTCACAGACGCTAATTTTCCTCAAACACAGAGGAAGAACATCTCCCAGGAATCTTCACTCAACAGCTCTGGGAAGATAAGATATTTCAAAAAGTATTTTGTATTAACATTTCTAACTGCATTGTTGCATATTGACAGATCATTGAGCACACTGAGTGATTTATTTTTGTACAGAGGATATCATGGGAAAAATGACCCTGACTTATTTTTGAAATCTATATTTTTAGTTATCCATTTGACATATTTTAGCCACTTTGGGTTGCTATAATTTTGTACCACTCTAAAGAAATAAGAGTATAAATAATGAATGTTTTAGTCTGATCCAGCAGAAAGTAAATATATTTGCTGAGGGCAACCCAAGTAATTGGCTCACTGCATTCCTGGAGCTTATCTTATCTAATGGATCTCAGCCACTGAAGAAAGAGGGGAGCAAACTATCCTTATTATTGAAGGATTCATAATGGAAAAAGGCTTTGTCTAAGCAAAGAAGAAAACATTATTGTTTCTTCTTAAGTTGCTGATCTATTTTCAGGAACAAAGTATTTGCTTAAACTTAGTTAAAAAAGAGCAGACAACTCTCCCAATACTTTTTCTTTTTCTCTCCAGACACTTATCCTGGAATGGAAAACTGAAATTAAGTAATTTTCAGTGAAACCTAGAGGTAATAGTGATTTTATGAGAAAGAAAGTCAGATGAAGAGAAAGAAAATAAAATTAGGGCAAGATGGAGGAGAATAAGGATAAGAATAAGGGAGGAGAAGAAAATAATTTCTATTATAAAGGAAAGTAGCAAGTGTCAAACAATCTCTGTGAATGTTATTCTCTGCTGTAAATAGAAACCATAGAAATAGGCATTCACCTGCTATTTATTTGTGGGTAGTTGTTGCAACACAAAAACTCCGTACCATTGGTGGTGTTAGCGTCACCACCAATGTTGGAAAAAAAAATCAGTACAGTGGGGATTAAGGAAAACATTTAATAATGACTCTACTAAGAGGCCAATGAGTTGAAAGTTTGATTTTAAGGAGTAGTTGCAACAATTATAAGACAATTTTCCTTGCTTCTTCCTTTTTCGATTCAGGCGTTTGTTACATTTAATCCAAATTTACTAGTTGTCATGTACTAGTATTTTTTTAGTCAATTATATTAGCAGATTATAACTTTGAAACAGAATTTTCAATCAATGTTATTAGGTAAAGTGTTCCTGAACGTATGTTTTTGATGGATGAGAAGGGGTGAGTAATGCTTGTGGTTATATTGGAAAAGAATAAGAATGTTAGCAAGTTTAGAATGTGCATGGTACTTAAGTATTCTGTGGGTTCAACTGAAATTGGATATATGGGTGTTGATTTCTTATAAAAATTCTTGACTTCTCTTAAGTTCACCACTATAATTTAAATTCTGGTTAGTAAAGAATTAAATTATTTTTCAGAACTACTTTCTTCTTGGAAGGCCAAGCAGTAGGAAGCAAATAAAATCAATATTCTTAACTCTCAAAAATAAGTCTTGACTCCACTTCCCCTCTGACTATTGCACATGAATTTCCTCTGCTGTACAGCAAAACTCTTCGAAAAAGTTTCCTGCACTCAGGGTCCTGTTTCTTTCTTC
Source organism: Propithecus coquereli (assembly GCF_000956105.1). Lineage (NCBI taxonomy): Eukaryota > Metazoa > Chordata > Mammalia > Primates > Indriidae > Propithecus > Propithecus coquereli. The sequence goes on from NW_012148764.1 coordinate 1,708,376, forward strand.
TCTCTTTCTCTCTTCTTCTCAATTTTTTTATTATAGGAAATTTCAAACAGTTATAAAAGTATAAAAAACAAGTACCCCCAGGTACCATCACCCAACTCCAAGATATATCAACACATGTCAATGTTGTCTCATCCTTACTTTCTTCTTCCCAGCCCTACCCCCAACAACCACTACATTATTTTGAAGCAAATCCTAGACATCATATAATTCTATCTGTAAATTCTTTTGTACGCATCTCTAAAACACATGAAATACTCTTAACAAACAACCACAATTACCACATAATAATCGCCCCTAAAAAATAAAATAACCCTAACATCACCGAGTATACAGTCACTGTGAAACTTCCCATGATCTTATGGTTTGTTTTTTATGGCTTGTTTATTTGAATCCAAATTTTTGTGAATTTATTTTGTGGTTGGTTTGTGAATCCAAATAAAGTTTATTCATTACAATTCGTTGATTTGTCTTTTAAAAACTCTTTTAATGTGGATGCTCCTTCTATGTTAGTTTCCTTGCAATTTATTTCCTTTGCCTATAGAGTGTCTCATAATCTGAATTTTCCTGATTTAATTCTCTTTTGAACTAACTGCAATTAGACTTGTAAAGGAAAATGAAAATCTCCCCCCCCACACCCTCAATTCCTTATGCAAAAGGTAAGGTCAAGCTCAAGGCTTGACCCCTTTTGCAAAACCCCTTTCCATTAACCAGATCCCCTCGGAAAGGTAAAAGCCCTCAGGCATCTAGGAAGGACCGCCCCCACAGATCATTTATAAGGAAATTCTTTGCTGGCCTCCCATAAGCAAGGACATACCAGTTGTAGCTTTAGATATGTAGTCTAAGTCTAGCTCCTGAAACTAAAGTCTGTTCAATTCCACATTGATAATGTTGATTCCGACCTTACCTTCCGAGGTACAGAGCAGAGACTAGAGGAGATCAATCATTCCTCCACTCACCCAGATACATCTGCATAATTGATTCTTCCTTTACTCCCATTTTCTCAAATGTTTCTTCAAATATTCATCTTATGTAAAATGTAGATTTCCAGTGCCTCACAAGAATGGTAACCATTTGCCTCACTACCAACCTCCCTCCTCCTTTTTCTTTCTGCATGCCCTCTCCCCTTAAATACTGAGTTCTTAAATCCCTCTTTGGAAAAAACAGTCACAGATGTGTCTGTGGCTTGCATTTTTCCTGGGTGCATCCTCAAACCTTGGCTTAATAAACCTCCATTGATTGAGATCTTTGCCTCAGTCACTTATTTCCAGCTGTCAGACTTTTCTTCTTATCAAAGGTCACCAAGAAAATGCCACATTTCCAAATTGCAAACCTATTGGTCAGTTCTTAGTCCTCATCAATATTATTTTTTTATTGATACATGGTAATTGTACATATTTATGAGGTACATGTGATATTTTGATATATACATACAATGCATAATGATCAAATCAGGGTAATTAAGGTATCTATTGTCTCAAACATTTATCATTTATATGTGTTGATAACATTCCAAATCCTCACTTCCTCCTATTTTGAAATATGCAATAAATCAGTGTTAACTATAGTCACCCGACTGTGCTATCGAACATTAGAACTTACTCCTTCTGTCCAACTCTTATGTTTGTACCCATTAACCAACTTTTCTTCATCCCCCTTCTCCCCTATCCTTCCCAGCCTCAGGTAGCCGTTGTCCATATTATCTAACCCACTTCATTACTCCATCATCATTAATATACTTTTTTTAATTGATCTCCAGGACAGCCACTCCCCTGGTTTCCTCCTACACCACTGGCTGAGACATTTTTTGTTGTTCCTTCTCTTCCCTCTGACTACAAGATGTCAGAGTGCTCCAGAGCTCTAACTTGGTCCTCTTTTCTATCTACTCTCGCTTAATTGGTCATTTTGTTCAATTTGAGACATGTGTACTCAATGATCTACTTGACATTACCATATTCAAATGGAAGTTTCCAAATTCCAGACATTTCCAATGACTCCAAAACTGAGCTCCTACATTCCTCCCTGATCCTGTCCTACAAAGGCTTCCCCAGCTCTGTCAACAGCAAGCATCCTTCGATAGGCAGAGGCCAAATATCTTGGAATCCTTCTGACTACCATTTTCCTTTTATACTTCACTTCCAGTCAATCAGCACATTGTTTTGCCTCTTCCTTCAGCATATATCTACAAATGAACCATCTCTCACAGCCCCTGTTCCCGTCTGGTCCAATCCACCTTGGTCTTTCAATGTGGCTTAGTGTGACAGTCTCCTAATTGGCCTCCCTGATGCAGCTCTTGCCCTAAATGCAGTCTGTGTTCAACACAGCAGGCAGACTGGCCCCATTAAAATGTCAAAAAACTAAAATTACTTCTCTGTTCAAAATTCCCCAGCATCTTCTATCGCACTTGGAGTTAACTTCTGAGTCTCGTTGCAGTGTCTTACAAGGTCCCAGTAATGTCCCATTTCTACCATTACCTCTCTGATTTCATTCCTAATTTCTCTCTCCTTAGCTTCCTTTTTTAGGGCAGAAAACTAGAGGCCTACTTGAAAATTCATTTTATAAAATTTTGTTTAGAGCCTAGAATTTGAATTTTATTGCTCAATAAATTTGTAAGAAATAGGGAAAAAAAACCTGGCTCAAATAGAATTTAAAAGCTGAAGAACTTTGTAGATGGTCTCATAGATGTAATACCTTGCTCTATCCTGACCCACTGATCTACAGGGTTAGGCCAAATTATCCCTAAATAATTTATTTTGATATTCAAGGAAAAATATCTTTTTTGGTCCATGTATATATGTACATTCATCCTAAGAATATTGGTTAACATAGCCAGTTTGAAAGTCTATTGATATTGTGGGAATGACTGTTATTCTCACTTATGCTTTTGAATTGAAATGTGGACTTTTAATTAGCTTGTGCTGATGTTTCATCTCTTTCTGGCATTTCAAACTGATTCTTATTAATAAGTGACTGCCTATGTTCCATTGTACAGTCTTGAGAGTACAGTCTTTCTTGCTCAAGGATGCTGAATGCCAGAAAGGAAAATCTGAGCATTGAAGAAAATAGTCTCTAGTTTTTCTAACAACAAAAGGCTGTGTTGTTAATAAATAGGTATGTAGATTTCAGTCGTAGGCATTTCAAATCCTTGATTGCATTTGTTTCTGTCTTTATAGAATTTTTTTCAGTGAATTTAATGCAATATTACATGCCTAAAAAGAGCTCTACACATAGAAAAATAACGTGAATGAATTCTGTGGTATCACCACATAAAATTACCCGCTGAATCTCAAAGATATTTCGCCCTCCTCCAAGAAATTAAACACAGCCACGAAATGTAAATGAATGTGTGTTTGCTGTAATGCTACTTGACATTTTAATTGTAATTAACTGAACTTCTAATATTAACCAACATTAATTAACATTGTAAAGTGTTTAAATGTGGAGTGTAATAAGAATGCCCAGTGGATTATGCACATTCATTAATACACCTCATGTTTATTAAAGATTTCTCTTTGCTGATTAGTAAACAAGTTTATTAAGCCTACCATATAAATCTTGATTTTTCTGCTATACTCATTCTGTAGTTATTACGTCTTCCTTAGGATATTGTGGCATTTGAGGCAGTCTCCATGGTCTGAGTTGGCAGGGTTGAGAGACGTGCTACTTTATGGTGAGAGGTTGACTGGATGTGTGGTTTTGGGAGAAGTGAAGTTGCCTTCTGTTTTTTATTTTGGTTATGTTATAATTATATATATGTTGTATATTTTTGGCACTTAATCATATGTTATGATGATATTTTTGAATATTACTATTAATAAAAACATTTGCAAAGTGACATATATATAACAAATATATTATGCATTTAACATTTAGTTTTCATATGCATATACATGAAAGTAATCATGAAAGTAATCAGCGTACATATTCTGCCTTGTTACTTCTATGCATTTTAAGTTACTACCCAGTCTTTATATTATTTTTCTAATTTCCATAATATTCCTATCAGTGAATGTATCATAACTTATTTAACCCTTCTCTTAATAGTTAGCATTTAGGTTTTCTCCACTTTTTTTTATAGTGTTCTGAATAGCATAGCAACAAATTTCTTTCCACATAAAGATTTTTTTATGTTTTGTATCATTTTTTAGGATAGATTTCCAGAATCTGATTTACTGAGTCAAAAAGATGAAGACTTTAAGGCTTTTAATGCCTATCATCAAATTTCCTTCAAAAGGATTCCACTGGTATAGTATAGGGTGGCTCTATTTTCACAAAACCCTTGTTAGTACTCAGTATCATCGTTCTTTTTTCTAATAATGGGAAATCGTAATTGTTTTCTATACTAAAAAATTTGAATTTTCTCCATATGTTCCTCTACTAATTACATTTTTCCCAAATAAATTTTCAGTCTTTTGACCATTTAAAAATTGGACATTATTATTTTTTCTTAACATGTGTATGGATTCTGTCAAAAGAAAATACTCATTCAGTGTATTAGTCTTCTAGGGCTGCTGTAACGAAGTACTACAAATGGGGTGGCTTGATAGACATTTATTGACCTACAGCTCTCAAAGCTAGAAGTCTGAGGTTAATGTGTTGGCAGGTTGATTTCATCTGGGATCTGTAAGGGAGAATCTGTTCCATGCCTCTTTCTAGCTTCTGGTGATTTTGCTAATAGTCTTGGGTGTCCCTTGGCTTGTAGATGCATCACCTGATCTCTGCCTTTATGTTTGCGTGACATTCCCCTCGTGTACATGTCTATGTCTCCAAATTGCCCCTTTTTATGAGTACACCAGTCATGTTGGATTAGGGGCCCAACCTACTCCAGTATGATCTCATTCTAAATGATTAGATCTCCCATGGCTCTACTCCAAATTAGGTTTTATTCTGAGATACAGGCAGTTAGGGCCTCAACATATGGAGTTGGGTGGGGGGCATGCTTCAACTCATAACATTCAGTAATTCACTTATGAATATATTTAGACAGAACATTTATGTAGTGATTCCTGCAACGTTAAATCTCATGCTAATCATTGGAAGGAGAGGTGAAAGTCCAGGTGCTATCCTAAGGGAGAAGAAGGTTGGGATGTGGGACCTGCTACTCTGTTTTGCTCACTCTGTTCCTGCCACACCCAGTTTCTCCATATTCCTGGGAACAGTCAGTATGTTCCTTCCTCAGGAACTTTGCACCTTCTCTTTCCTCTGCACAAATGCTCTTCACTAGATTCTGTGGGGCTTGCTCCTGCCCGTCCTTCAATCTCTGCTCCAATGTCACCTCCTCTGTGAGTCCTTCCCTGACCATCCCATTTTGAATGGTGACACCATTCATCTCCCACTCCCACTCTTTCCTGCATTAATTTTCTTAAAATTTCTTCTCATCGTCTCATACAGTCTATATCTTACTTCTTTTTTTTTTTTTTTTTTTTTTTTGAGACAGAGTCTCACTGTGTTGCCCGGGCTAGAGTGCCGTGGTGTCATCCTAGCTCACAGCAACCTCAAACTCCTGGGCTCAAGCAATCCTTCTGCCTCAGCCTCCCGAGTAGCTGGGACTACAGGCATGCGCCCCCATGCCTGGCTAATTTTTTCTATATATTTTTAGTTGTCTGATTAATTTCTTTCTATTTTTAGTAGAGACGGGGTCTCACTCTTGTTCAGGCTGGTCTCGAACTCCTGAGCTCAAACAATCCACCCGCCTCGACCTCCCAGAGTGCTAGGATTACAGGTGTGAGCCACCGCGCCCGGCCTATATCTTACTTCTTTATTTTGCTTATTGTCTGCCTCTCCACTAGAACACAAGCTACTTGAGGATATGGATTTTTGTCTGTTGTTTTCACTGCTGTATCCCCAGGGCCTAAAGCGATGCTCATAAATATGTAATGAATGAATGCAAAGAGAATTATGATTAAGTGCTGTGAGATACTACAGTGTTAAGGTTTAAATTCAATATTCCATTATTTATTTTATAAATATTTATTGAGCACCTATTTAGGTACTGCATGTATAGTAGTGACTCATGCCGAATTCATTTTTATTTTTATTTTTAATTTTTATTGTTTGTTTATTTGACACAGAGCCTTGCTCTGTTGCCTGGATTGTAATGCAGTGACACAATTACAGCTCAAGTATTTAAGTCACCTGGTATCTAACTGCAGACTTTGTCTCTGTCAAGGTATATAATTGCTGTTCTGTTCTTAGTTCACCATCAAGTGTGTTTGTATTAAGTCTGTTTTGCATTTCTATAAAGGAATACCTGAGGCTGGGTAATTTATAAAGAAAAGAGGTTTATTTGGCTCACAGTTCTGCAGGCTGTACAAGAAGCATGGCACCAGCATCTGCTTCTGCTAAGGGATTCAGGGAGCTTCCAATCAAGGCAGAAGACAAAGGAAGAGCAGACGTGTCACATGGTGAGAGAAGGAGCAAAAGAGAGAGGGATGAGGTGTCACATTCTTTAAGCAACCATCTCTCACTTGAACTAATAGAGCAAGAACCCACTCATTACCACGGGGAGGGCATGAAGACATTCATGAGGGATCTTCTTCTTGATCCAAACACCTCCGAGCACTCAGCCCCACCTCCAACTTTTGGGAGCAAATTTCAACATGAGATTTGAAGGGGACAAACACCCAAACTATATCCATGTTAGGTGCAGAGCTTTTATTGTTGCCTTTTTTCAGATTGAGGAAGTTTTCTTTTATTTTAACTTTGTGTTTTTGTTTTTAATCATGAATAGATGTTGAATTTTTTCAAAAGATTTTTCTGCATCTTCTGAGCTGATTGTATAGTGTTTTCTTTATAGTCACATTAACATTAGTCAATTACAATTGATTTTCAAATATAAATCAACATTCTTCTTGAGATAAATTCCACCTGGTTGTCGCATATTTTTGATGAATTTGATTTACAATATATTTTAAGGATTTTTGCTCCAATGCTTATAAGAGATATTCACCTGTAGTTTTGTTTTCTTATAATGTCTTTGATTTTGGTATCACGATAATTCTGGCCTCATAAAATGAATTGAAAAATATTCTTTCTTCCTATATTTTCTGAAAGAGTTTGTGTGTAAGACTGATATTATTTCTTCCTTAAATTTTGGTGGAATTCACTTGTGAAGCCCTAGGGACGTGGACTTTTCTTTGTGTGAAAGTTTTATTAATAAATTATAGATACAATTTCTTCAACAAATATAGGATCATTAAGATTTTCTATTTCTCCTTGTGTTATTTGGGGTAAGATGTATTTATCGAGGAACATGTCAATTTCATCTAACTTGTCAAATTTATTCGTGTATAGTTGTCAACAATATTCCTTTATTATTTTAATGTCTGTGGGAATCTCTGATGGTCTCCTCTTTAATTGCTGATATTGATAAATTGCTTTTGATTTTTTCTTTAACAATCTTGCTTAAGGCTTATACTTTTTATTAATCTTTCCAAAAAAGTCAACTTTTTGTCCTTGTGCCTTCTTCCTATTGTTTGTTTTTTTATTTGACCATTTTCTACTGTTGTCATTATTATTTATTTCCTTCTATATCTTTTAGGTTTAATTTGTTCTTTTTTTAAAATCCATTTAAAGGGAATATCTGGTATGGTTTTGAAAGAGCAATAGAAGGATTTGCATTAGGGCATGCTTAGAAAATTTACGTTTAACAGATTTTGCAATCTTCTTATTTTTGTTATCAAGAGATTTTAAGGTAGCTTGGTGTTTGCTGTAAATTTAAATTCAATTAATTACATACAATGGGCGTGAAGGCTGTAGGCAGCATAAAGAAATCATAAGGTAGAAAATCCTTGTTCACTATCTGTCAAACCAAACTCCTAAAAATAGCACTATAATTTGAAAGTGGAAGTATAATTATATATTTCAGGCAATTACACTGAATAGGTCCTTTTTTCTCATAGCCTCTGCCTTATCGGCCATTATATGTGAAATTTTGTCTGCATCATTGACATATTGATCATATATGTCAATTGTGAAATATTTCCTATGACACATTTCTCTGAAAATGTATTTTTCCAATTATCTGAGATCAAAATGATGTATGACATGGTTAGGTAGCTTATATTTTGTGAACTTTTTAAATGTTTATAATAGTGTGCATGTGTGTTTTTCCACCTATAATGTGAGCTTGGAAGCAAGCATAGTCTTATCTTTTTATTATTGTTCCTCCAGCTCATAGTAAGCCTCCATAAACACTTGTCTCAATATTTTTCTTTTAAATATTTCTCAGCATTTAGAACATTTATAATCCATCTTTTTAGTTTCAAAAGAACAGAAAGAATCTAATTTTAAAAGTTAATCGATTATAAAAATACTACGTTTAAACACTAACATGAAACCATTGACATTTTATTGGTCCTTTTGTTCAGTCCAATTTTCCAACCAAGGCATTTGTGTTCAGGTTAATTAAAAGTAAACCACAAGAAATAAGATTAGAAAAATGATAATTCTTGAAGCTATATGTTAGATAAAAGTAGATACTATACTATTCTTTCCATTTTGGAATATTTTGGAAAATTTCTATAATGCAAAGTTAAAAATGTATATTATGAGGACATGTATGGAAACTCAGGGAAAAATTGTATCTTGTTGAGATTTCCTGTTTACAAAAATAATTATGAACACAGGTGGATCTAGAGGGCCTATGGCATACACAATTTGGAGGGAGAGTTCTCTTGGATACAAAATGATGTGTAGCAAAATATGATAAGAAAGAGAATATTTATTTAGAATAAAAGAAGTCATTCCAAATTATTTAGAGAACCTGGCAGGTGACAAATACTACAACAATAATCAACAGGAATGAACTTCCTTTTATGAATCTTTTCCCTACATTCTTTGACTAACTCTTCATATGACAATGATTTTGTAATACTATTTTCTATAGAAAGAATAAATGCTAATTTGGCTTTACTTTTGAAATGTTGAGTCAAGTTTTTTGTTGTTGTTGATAGTCTAGTTTCTTTAACCTTCATAATTCATTATTTGTAATATCATCCATAATTTTAGGATTGTTTCTCTTATTTAAGTATTTATTTGAGTCTCTTTTTGCTTTCTATTTTCAAATTTTGATCCTTAGGCAACCACACCTACCTCTAAAAAGCAAATAGATAGTGTTTAACTTCATAAAAGTGTGTTCTGCAGGAACATTTTAGAACTGAAGTTTGGTTTTTAATAAGTCATAAATAACTGTTTGTTATTTCTGACACACTCTGTAGTGTGAGTAGTATTATGATCTGAGGACAAATCCATATTTTCTACTCCATTTTTTTCACAATTTTAGAGAAGTCACATGTAACTGCTTTGCACTACTGCCGACACACTGGCCCTGCTTATTATCTGCGTGACAAATCATGCAATTTCTCTCATTTCTAGTTCCTTCCTCCACAAAAATGGGAATTTTGAAGCACCTGCTCTGCCTACGCTAAGATTTGCGGTGAGAATGAGTGCCATACCTTAGGTGATGGCACTGTGAATTACAAAGTGGAATCCAATGTTATCATTTTCATGACTATTATTATTGTCATCTTCCTCATAGGTTTGTGATCATCTGACTGGCTATGAGGTTACTCATCATTAGTAAAACCTGGCTTGTTCTTTTGCTCTCTATACAAAACCTCTGGATGGGTTTCTCTATATTCTTGTCCTACTTTTTGAAAGTATTTGGTCAGCTTTAACTTTTAACTGTAAGACTCACATCCTAAAATAACTATTTGTTCATTCATTCATGTATTCATTTTATAGTATTGAAGTTTATTTAATACCAGGTATTGTGCTAGGCTCTGGGTATTGCAACAATAAGCTAAAAGAGTTTCTGCTCTCTTGAGCTCACAAGTATGGTGGGGAAGTCGAAATTAATCAAATAATACCAAAAACAAAGTAAACCAAGGAAAGGGTTATGAACTTAGACTCACTTATTCTGGAAAGGAAGGGTTTTCTACCACATACCCTCTGCATTGCAATCCAATGGATAAGTAGGCAGTAAGTGGGAGGAAAGCTCTCTTGTATAACGAATCTACTATCACTTGCCTTTTCGGAAGTCTGCTTTTCAGGCTTACTTGGGGGCCCAATTCTAAGGCGTTAGGGTGTACTTTTCCTGTGCCCTTATTCCAACAGCAGGTCTTTCCAAGTCTATAAAATTTTAAAATCCTTTCCTGGATCACAACTGAGGTCAGAATTTATTATATTCTGTGTATTTCATTGAGTTTTTTCTTTTTTTCTTCAATTAACACCAGGCAAAGAGCATGGTATTTTAGTAACTGGAAAAGTCTTTGTATCGCTAAAATGGTGGAATGAAATGTTATTTAATTGCAATTTGCTAATTAGTAAGGCAGCCAGCCATTGAGGCAGGGCATATATGTATGTAAATAGTTACTCGCTATTTACAAATAATATTTACATTGTATATCATTAGAGCATAGGCTTTTAACAAAGACAGTTCGTAAGAGAGTAAACATTTTAGCATAGTTCAAGAAATTCATACTTTTAATAAACTGTATTATTTAAAACATAAATATAACTGGAAGGAACTCTGCTCTTCACCCTTTGCCAGGACATGGACTTGTTTGGGACAGGGAGAGGAAGCATAATTCTGTTGCTACCCTCTGCTATGAATAATGGTGTGATAGGTGCTCTGCCTAAGGATTTGGTGTGCTAAAGAAAATTCTTTCGAAGCTCTGGCTGTTTTTGCTGCTGACAATCAAGACCTGGAGCAGATGGGCCTTTATAGAGCAGAACAATTTAATGAATATTGGAGCATACAGAGGGAGACCAGAATCTGGTTTGGAGTGAGGAATGGGTAGAAAACCAAATTACTTTGCATGCAAAAACAAGGGGGACTTTTGTTATAGAAGCCTGGTAAGGAGGAGAAAGGTGAGGAGAGGGGCCTTAGCAACCTGGTAATGGGCCCTGAACATACAGAAAGTGTTTTGGGAAATTCCTCTTCAGGATAAAAGGCATTAAATTTCTATGAGCAGGGATTTCTGGTATGTGTTTGAATTTGTACTTAAAGCTTTGTTCGTCACAAACTTTGCACAACATTGACTTTTTAATGTTCTGGATGGATTGAAAATAAGGGAGTGGGGTCTGGTGTGAGCCAGTATGGGGCAGGGTGGACCAGAGAGAACAAAGGGTGACCCAGGACTCAGCAGCAGAAGAGGAAGTTCCTCCCTTCCAAAACAGTCTTGTGCTTTTCAAAATGCGCTACCTGGGTTACCTGCCTCAGAATTTCCTGCTGCCCTTGGGAAGCCACAGCAACCACAGCGCTATCTCAGACCTTCTCAGAGTATTTGCCTGTACATACTCTTCCTGGGACATTTTTGAGAAACTGGAGTTAGGAACTGATGCCCTAGAGGAAGTTAATCCTTAGGTAGCACTGGTGTGTGTTGGGGGTGGGGAGGTAGGGCTACTTCTTTTCTCCCCATAACACAGTTCCAAGGAGTGAGGTTGTAATGTATCTGTGCAACTGTGTTTTCCTCTAACATTAAGCAAAAACAAGCAGGAAACTAATATTCAGATTTTAGAAAAATCCAACAATGCTGGCAGAGTCTTCATTTTGTTTCCTGACAAATAGCTTGTTGACACTGAAAACAAAAGGTGTGTTTTCTGGCGCTGTTTCTGGCTTTCCTTTTGAGGAGGACAAGCTGCCCTGTGAACGTGTTTGGCTTCTACTATTTCAAAGTCCAGTGGGTGGCATTTATATGGGTTATAAACAACCTTCAGTTATTAATATTGATGTTATTATTGGTAATTATTAATCATAGCAATGCTTAGTGAGTATCTGGGTCCATGGGGCCAAATTATTAAAAAAAAAAGGGAAAGAAAAAAGAATGTGTGTGTCTGCTCTGACCTTTATCAGACTCTATATCTCACAGCTTTGCTGTCTCTGGGCAGTTGGTTCAATTGAACCCCCAAAGAGCAGTAAAACCAGTACACATCTGTACATCTATGATGTGCTGCAGCTACATACACATCCACACATCCACTCAGTCACATATACGTGTCTCTGTGCCATGTATAGATTAAGATTAGACAGTAGAGTTTTTAATTATTTTTATTGATACATAATAAATGTACATATTTTCAGGGTACATGTAATAATTTTGATATATTCATACAACGTGTAAAGATCAAATCAGGACAATTGAGATATCCATCACCTTAAGTATTTATCTCTTCTTTATGCTAGGAACATTTGAATTATTCTCTTCTAGCTATTTTGAAATGTTCAACAGATTAATGTAAACTATAGTCATCCTACTAGACAGTAGGGATTTTACTCTGCATTGTATGTTTGCCAGACATTTTGGTTTTTATATGGATTTAAGAGATATCTATGAAACAATCATACCTTAAACATTTCATTATAATTAAAAATATTATTTCTATTTTATGTATAATGATTTTCATAAAACATTACTCTTCCTGTTAAATAGAGTCTTCCCTTTTCCTTGGCTAAAGAGCCATAGCCCCCAAGTGTCCTTAGAGAATATTTGTAGCTTCTGGTGTTTTTTTGCATTTCCATACACATCAGTGATAGAAACACATGAAGTTGATGGGCACTGATTATTTCTTAATTAGAAACAAATGCTAATAGTACTTGGCCAAGTTACTGTCGAGAAAATCTAGACATTGGCTTCAATCCTAGAGTGGAGTATGATTCTCACTCACCTCGTCCTCTCAAAGGTTATGTCCAATTTTTCTCCATAGCTCTCTTTATTCTGCTGATTACTTTGACTTTAGGAACACATAAGAAAACCCTCTGGAATTCCACGTGCCTCATACTGCTCCCTACTGTGACTAATTTGAAAAATGCACTTTTCCTCCTCTTTACTTTCCTTCGTTTTTTTCTACTTTGCACTTATCACCTTTGAACATACAGTATAATTTACTCATGTATTTTATTCATCATTTGTCTTTCTCCATTAGCATGTGAACACCACAAAGGGAGGACTTTTTGTTTCATTTACTTTGCTGCTTTATTTCCATGAACTGAATGGTGCCTGGCACATAGTAGGTGCTCGATAAGGAATTGTTAACTGAGAAATGAATGATGAATAATTGCATGGTGGTAAGTTGTGGTTTTGGCTTTGTCACTGGCTCTTGTGTGAATCTGGAAAGAACACTTAGCCTCACTGAAGGAGATGGTTAGTTTCTTTCAGAGGCATCTTCTAAAGTTCTGATCAATTCCCCTTTTTGTTTCTCCCCATAGAAGAATTCTTCTTTGCTTCCACCCTCCACACCTCCACCTCTTAAATTTTTTCATTAAATATTTTTTTTAAGGAACAAGTCACATTTTCCTCTTATTCTGCTGGTGAGCTCAAGACTTAAAATTCCCTACTGTGCTAAATATTAAGTGGAATAGCTTAACATGCTCCTGATGCACTTTTCAAATTTTGCCAAAGATCTACTTCTTCCATGGAGTTAGTTTCCAAATGAAATTACCTATACACATCAAAGAACTATATTTCTTTGCTTCTTCCTGCACACCATTGCCCATTAAACCAATCTGCTCACAAGCACCTTGTTGGTTTCTTCATCTGTGCACATGCCTTTGTCCTTCATTTCCTTGGATTTCTCATCTCTTTCTTTTCTTTTTTTTTTTTTTTTGACACAGAGTCTCACTCTGTTGCCTTGGCTAGAGTGAGTGCCATGGCATTAGCCTAAGCTCACAGCAACCTCAAACTCCTGGGCTCAAGCGATCCTACTGCCTCAGCCTCCCGAGTAGCTGGGACTACAGGCATGTGGCACCATGCCCGGCTAATTTTTTCTATATATTTTTAGTTGTCCAGATAATTTCTTTCTATTTTTTCAGTAGAGACGGGGTCTCGCTCTTGCTCAGGCTGATCTCAAACTCCTGACCTTGAGCGATCCACCCGCCTCGGCCTCCCAGAGTGCTAGGATTACAGGCGTGAGCCACCACGCCTGGCCTTCTCATCTCTTTCAAATCCTTTTTAAAGTTTATTTTCTTTAAGAAGGCTTCCATCTTTCATATAGCTAACAGCTAATTTCTCTGACTACACACCATTGACAATGAAATGCTCTTTTTGTTTTTGATCATTTTCTTTGATTTATTACTTAGTTGAACTGGTCTTTTATCTCTCCCTTGATATTCTAAGATTATCAAAGGAAAAGTAATATACCCTTCTTTTGCTTTTTCGTCTTTTCTTCATATAGTTAATGTTGTGAAAAAAAAACTTTAGACAAATCAAATTTAACAGTTTAATTGAGTAAAAAATGATTCTCAAATTGGGCAGCCCCCTGGACCAGAATAGGTTCAGAGAGACTCTGGTGCTGCCACGTGGTCAGAGAGAATTTATGGACAGAAAAAGGAAAGTAATGCATGGAAACCGGAAGTGAGGTACAGAAACAGCCAGATTGATTAGAGCTCAGTGTTTGCCTTGCTTACACACGGTTTGAATCACGGCTGCCTGTGATTGCCCAAAACTTGGTGATTGGTACAAGAGTAGATTGCAATCTGTTTACACATCCAGTTAGTTTACAGTTCACAATGTATGAAGAAACCTTTAGCCCAAACTTAAAACATGTAAGGAGGCAGCTTGAGGCTAAACAACTTAACGTTAGTATGAAATTAATGTTACTAATATATTTCAGCATATAAAGCACATAGAAGACTACATAGTTGTTATCTTGTAGGTAATAAGAAGATTAAGATATTTCAAGATGTTTACAATATTTTATTTGGGAGAAAAGATTTAATAAAGCTAAGTGATGACATAGTATATTACTTAGTGTTAAAATGATGAGTACCATGGCTGAAACTTAGACATAAGCCCCTGGTTTTGCTGGTGTCTATTCTGATGGTGAGTACATGTGCTGGATCAACAATAAAATATTTTGAATATCACCTCTAGCATAGGAAAGAGGAAGACAGATGTGCCCCTTTTATTCTTTTCATAAGAGAAACCTGGATCTAGGAAATGCAAAATGGGCTGCTAAGTCCAAAGTGTGACATTTTCGGCCCTTCTCGAGTGGGTACATACTGACAACTAGCTAACTCAACTCAACATTTGGTCTTGTTTTTTCCACGAGGATAAATCTCAAGGAACAATACATTTTGTACATCTTTAAAAAATATTTGGTGCTTCAAGTAAAGTAGGATGATATGATGTCATTCATGACCCTGGGAATTAAAATTCTTTAGAATTAAGTGAATTAAAACATTTCTTTTATTTTTCCTTCTTGGGATGAGAAAGGAAACGGTTCCTGAGAGGAGATAACTAATTGTTTTGGCAGGGGTGGGGTGGTGTAGGAAACTAAGTGAGGCTGTCGCTTCTGAAATTAGCGCTCTGTATAATCCTTAAGAAGTATACAACTGCTCAAAAGCTTGTCCATAGAAACACTAGAAATGAACATTTGTGGTGTTTTGTGAAGTAAAGCATTTTCTCAGGCATCATAAAGATGTGACAAAGATAGAAACTAATGATTAATGCTTTCAACTCTAACCCACATTCTTCTAGTTTCTGGAGAAGATATTATCACAAATATTGTACAAAAGCAAAGCAGATGGGTTAAAATTTACATTTGTCTTTCAGGCTTGATGATTGGAAATGTCATGATATGTATATACATTTTGTTTTTATTTTAAAAGAGAAATCAATAATAGCTTCCATTTTATTAATATTTTACACAAATTGGGGATGGCTATGAAACAGAAAATGTCTTGTGGTTGAATGCTTATCTGAAATTTGTGGTATTCTTTGTAAACATTTTTTTTTTTTTTTTTTGAGACAGAGTCTCACTGTGTTGCCTGGGCTAGAGTGCCGTGGCGTCATCCTAGCTCACAGCAACCTCAAACTCCTGGGCTCAAGCGATCCTCCTGCCTCAGCCTCCCAAGTAGCTGGGACTACAGGCATGCGCTACCATGCCCGGCTAATTTTTTCTATATATTTTTAGTTGTCCGATTAATTTCTTTCTATTTTTAGTAGAGACGGGGTCTCACTCTTGCTCAGGCTGGTTTCAAACTCCTGAGCTCAAACAATCTGCCCGCCTCGACCTCCCAGAGAGCTAGGATTACAGGCGTGAGCCACCGCGCCCGGCCTCTTCGTAAACTTTTTATGAGGAACAGCATTCTTTTGGTTACTAGACTCAGGGAAGGCCGGGCGCGGTGGCTCACGTCTGTAATCCTAGCACTCCGGGAAGCCGAGGCCGGTGCCTCACTCAAGGTCAGGAGTTTGAGACTCAGGGAAATGAGTTCAAATTATAACCAGATTCACAGTCACCTCCCCCAGTGAGGAGAGTAAAGATTAGTCCACTTTACTTCCTCTCTAAAGAAGTTCCTTCAAAATTCCCCTTTTATGATGACTGTAAAGGTGAATAATACTAACAAAAAACCTTTATCAAATGACTCATTATCAAATGGCATTTGATAATGTCTGAACCAGAACTCCTGGTTTCTATGTGACTCAAGTCCAAACCTCTGATACTGACTGTGACATTGTCATTTTTTCACACCTTCTTTACATGTGTGTAGCCCTGATATGCTTGTATTTTGAAGGACAGAAAAGTCAATTTCATTTTTGATCTTTACATTCATATGCAAGTATTCTCTTTGGGAGAAAAGAGAGAGGTCAGATTGGAATCTGCCAAGGCCAATTAACATTAGAAACTGTGCCGCAACTGGCTCATAGTAGATAAGGCTTTTCCCTTAAGCACTTTACACTGTAAGCTTTGTGGCAAGCACAAATAAAAGATTACATGAAAACATAGGCATTATCTAAAGTTCAATGTTCAGTATAAACCAAAAGACTATATAATACGCCCACATGGAAGTACAATGTATTAATTGTTTCATCAACAAGTATTTATTTAACAGCTCCACAGGGCAGATGGGCTAGTACTTCATTCCAGAAATATGTGGAGTTATCTGAGACTCAGTCCTTGTGTTGGGGAGGTCTAGAGTCTCAAGTGAACACAAGAAATAATCTAAAAAAATAAAAATAAAATAAGCATGCTAGCTTTTATATGCTACATGCCAAACCAGAGGGCTAGTCACTGAGTACTGCAGCAATTCTGAGCAGGCAAGTTTAACTAATGCCACCGTGAGTAGTGGTAGGAGTGTGTGTTTAGTTGGAGCAGAGAGTTGATTCAGGGCAGATAAAGTTGAAGAAATGACTAGTGTGCAGATGGTGGAGGGCCTGAATTTCCAGGTAATAGGGATCTTGTCCCATAAGCAAATCCCCCCTTATTTATGTGTACATATTGATGAGATGATGATCCAGTGGTCATGGCGTGAGCAAGGTAGAGAGACTGAGATAATGCCCATAAAACTTGTAGCAACAGCACCTGGCTCCTTGGACGTGATCTATAACTATAAGCTATTCTTGTTAAAGAGAACAGGTAGTAAAATATTGCCATAATCCAAGTGGTGATGTTGAGTTGGACAAAGGTTATTGTAGGGGAAATGGAAAGGAAAGAATGAATAACAAAATACACATGAGCATTATTTTTTTTCTTTGTCCTTATCATGCCATGTGAGTGGGAAAGAGCGGCAGGGCTAGATTACTGGGAGCCAAGGGAGGTGCTGAGCCTAAGAGATTTTGTGGAAGGGGAGGGAACTGATTACCTGGACAGGAAGGACTTTCACAGAGGCTTTCCTGGAAACGATGCTGAAACACAAATTGCTGCAAGTGAGTCATGTAGAATCACAATAGCTTAAGGGGACATGAGTCCAAGCCTTTCGTTTAGACATGATAAATGACTAAATGTGATTAGAGTGTGCCTGCAAACTGTAGGTGTTTTACAAATGTTAGTGCCACTGATGCCTGCCAAGCCACATTGGTGAGGACAATAGGTGGTTTGATCCATTATAACATGGATGTTATAACATGTAACTCTGATAACAACATTAAAGACACTCATCCCTGACCCTGAGATTCCATAGGGGTCATCCCAAGTTACTTTCCCCATGGCTGGTTATGCCAAGTTGATCTGCCCAAATTCCTTTCTATATTTTCTGGAAGGATACAGTTTTTTTCTGGGACTGGTTTTAAGAGCCTGTTTTTTCAGGTTCTGTCTAAAGTACTTGAAGGCCAGTTGGCCTTGGTTTTTAGGGAGATATTAGAAAAAGAAATTATATGTTAACTTCTGTAAACCTTAGCCAGCAGTTGCTGGGCATGAGATTTCTCTTTAAAAAGTATAAGGGGAAATTATCTCCATCTGATTGGAATTATGATTGACCTAAGTACCTGTGCAAGTGACCTAGTGACTTGTGCAAGTCACTTACTGAGGCAGAGTAAGACTTTTATTGGATGAAATGACAAAATGTTAATGGAAGTACCATGTCTGTTTACATGTTGATTTCCCTAAACTTTGATTGATACTTATATTATTTAAATGTTGACATTTAGTAACATTGCACACATTCTGGTTTTTTTTTTTTTGAAGGCCTCACTTTGTCTTTTTTGTAAAATAAAGAACCTCTAGTTGATCATACGACGGCTTTCCTTAGCCTTTTTGGATTAGTAAAATGGTCTACTGCCACCTGGTGGCAGCATGTCCTAGTCAAGAATGGCAGGCAGGACAGAAGAGTCAAGTTGGGATGAAACTGTCAATACAGAGAAGTAAGGTCATGTTCACACATTCATTTATGATTCATTATGATGTCAAATCCAACATGTCTAAAACCAAATTTATAGTTTCTCCCTTCAAGTAGTTCTCTTAAAATAGGCACGATTTATTGAGCCTGAATGTACCCAGATGTCAAGCACTTTACATGCATTATTTTTCTTAATCTCAAAACAAGGCTGCAAGGTAATTATTATTATTCCCATTACAAATGAGGAAATCAACGCACAGAGAAGTTAAATATCTTTCCCAATAAGATGGCGCAGCTCTTAACTGTTATTATACTCTGCCTTGTGAAGTGTTGCAGGACGTATCATCCTTTAGTCATTCAAATTTGAAAGCCTGGTGTCACATTGGATCTTCCATCTGTTTCACTGCTCATCTATAATCACTCGTTTCATATTCCTTTGGGGTTTTTCCTGTATCTGTTAATGCTGCCAAAGTTTCTAGTCCAGAACTTTACAACATGTAGATTTTTGTAGCATATTCCTGATTGACCTCTTTTAATTTTTTATATTTAAATAATTTTAAAAGCGATCTTCAATATCTTATTGTAAACATCCAAATTACACAGAAGAATGCAGAATAATAAGCGAAAGTCCTCTGGCATCACTATTATCACCTCTCACTAATCTCCAGAGAAGATTAAGCACATAGAATTTTTGGTTTGTGGTTTTTAAAGTATAAATAGACCTATAAAATTCCTATTACTTTGCAATTTATATATTTTTTTATCCAGGAATGTCTTACAAATCTCTCTATGTCAGTGCTACAGAATTTACTCACAGCAGACACTTGATAAATGTTTGAAAAATAAATTTTAGATTTCAATCACATACTCTTTTTATCCAAAGCAGGCATTATATTTTTTGTTCTTTTTTCATCTAATTGAAGCATTTCATTCTCCAAGGATATAGGTTATCATGGGTGTCCTTTCTTTCTTTGTTATTATTTTTTTTTTAATTTTTCACCTTTTTTTTTTTTTGAGACACAGTCTCACTCTTTTGCCCAGGCTAGAGTGAGTGCCATGGCGTTGGCCTACCTCAGAGCAACCTCAAACTCCTGGGCTCAAG
>NW_012148764.1:1728287-1806329 GCF_000956105.1 Propithecus coquereli
TTTTTTTCGTGACATGGTATACTATGGCAATAAAGATTATTTTCATTAAGTATCAATAAAATGTGTGTGTGAGTGTGTGTGCTATCATTTTACCAGATAATTTTTCACATGTAAGTGCCAAAATCTAACTTTTTCTTAACTGTCTTGTATGAATTTCTAATTTGTCTAATATTTCTGTATGTCAGTAGTTCTCAAACTTTAGTATGCATCAGAGTCACTTGGGGAATTTATTAATCCCAGATTGCTGGGCCTTGTGCCCAGAGATTCTGATTCAGTAGGTATGGAGTGAGACGTGAGAATTTCCGTGCCTAACAAGTTTTCATGTGATGCTGATGCTCCTGATCTAGGGACCACACTTTGGCGGTCACTGATTTAAATGACTCCCGTGTGATGGTTTATACCTCCTCGGATATCTTGTTTCCTTCTCAGCACTCACTGTTGACTGCACACAAGAACTGTAGCTTAAAGAGACTGTGATATTGGCCGTGGTGGACAACCAGGTGTGGGGTGCACGTGCCCTTCCAGAACGCGGGCAGCGGCGGCTCCCCATGGCAGAGCTGACAAGAACGACGGTCCTGCCAACAGTTCAGACTTCACATTAAGGACCACTTTTCACATGTGCAAAGGGTGGAACAACTATTGTTGGCCCATTAGTCTTTGCAGTAGCACATGCTCTAGAGATTGCAATCCACAACAGTTGTGTCATCTTTGAGTATGAAGGATGGCATTCTAATGCTGCTGCATCCAGAAAACAATTTTTTATTTATATTCTTCATTTCCTGATCAGAGCTCAGCCGAGTAAAATTCCAGGTATTAAGTGAGCTGATGCATCTAGTCAAATATTTATATCCATTTCACAGTTACTATGGATTCAATACTGGTGTGATTTGCTTTGTAAAGTGATTGTACCAATCTGTTATATAAAAGTCCAAAATTGTTGAGACAGAAAAGGATTTTTTTTTTTTTTTTTTTTTTTTTTTGAGACAGAGTCTCACTGTGTTGCCCAGGCTAGAGTGCCGTGGCATCAGCCTAGCTCACAGCAACCTCAAACTCCTGGGCTCAAGCGATCCTCCTGCCTCAGCCTCCCAAGTAGCTGGGACTACAGGCATGCGCTACCATGCCCGGCTAATTTTTTCTATATATTTTTAGTTGACCGATTAATTTCTTTCTATTTTTAGTAGAGACGGGGTCTCACTCTTGCTCAGGCTGGTTTTGAACTCCTGAGCTCAAACAATCCGCCCGCCTCGGCCTCCCAGAGAGCTAGGATTACAGGCGTGAGCCACCGCGCCCGGCCCAGAAAAGGATTTTTTAAAAAAATTTACTGTAGGGTTCCTCACCAAATGTAGTCAAATTACTCTATCTTTAATCATTTGATTTATAAAAACTGCTTTATACATATATTGGGCACAGGAAACACATCACTTATGGACTTGATTATACAAAATACAAATGCAATGTATGTACATAAAACTAATATAATGGGGTATTTATTCTTGAGGATAATGCGATATAGAAGACATAATCATAATTCTGAATTTGCCAGATAAATTACAATTCTCGTAAAGGTTTACATATTTATATTTTGATCAAATATTTTAATGTTGATGCATAATCAATGGACTTTGAATCAGAAAAATGCAGTGAGTTGATCAGCATATTTGATCAATGTTGCTTCTTTGTTTGAAATAATTATATGAAAAAATTTTGCCATTTCTCGAAATGGAGTTGAAGGAATGCCTGAGTACTTTAACCAATAGCTTTCACTAAGCATGCATGTATCCATAAAACTATGTACAGTTTTTAAAAATGTGTTTGCTTAAACTTCATATAAATACTGTTGCAATTGTATGTATCATTTTTTTCAATTTTTTTTGTCTCTGAACTATTAATTTAGAGATGGGGTCTTGCTATATTTCTCAGGCTGTAGTGCAGTAGCTATTCACAAGTGCAATCATAGTGTACTTCATCCTTGAACTCCTGGGCTCAAGCAATTCTCCTGCCTCAAACTCTGTAGCTGGGACCACAGGCCATGCCATTGTCCCTGGCCATTGTTTTAATTTCTGTGTAGTATTCCATTTTATATCCATAACTAAATCTGTTTATCTCTTCTCCTATGATGGACATTTAGGTTGTTTCCAATTTTTCAGTGCTAGAATGCTTCAGTGAATGTTCCTATAGCATATCTCCTTGGCACATATAGCATATAGGCAAGAAGTGAAACTAAATAGTGTACAAACATTAAAAGCTTCGTTAGATAGTGCCAAATTGCTCTCTAAATTAGTCTACCAAATCATATTGTAACTAGCATTGTGTAAAGGTTGTTGTTTCACATTTTCCCCAATACCTAATAATGTGAGAGTTTTTAATCTTGAAAAGTGTGAAATTGTATTTCATTGTAGTTTTTATATGCAATATTCTTAATATTCCTAATTTCCAGTGCACAGAGAGGCTGTGTTTCTTTTCTTATTTTTGATTATTTGGGTTTTCCTTTTCTGTGAACTGTCCAGTTATAGTCTACGCCAATTTTCTATTGTGGTGTCTTTTTCTTACTGATGACAAGTCTTAATATAATGTGAATACTCTATTGTTGGTTATATACCTTGAAAATATTTTCTCCAGGTTAGTGACTTGTATTTTAATTTTATTTCACGTTCCAGATGACCTTTAACAGACATGGAGCTGAGTAAATAATAACTCTCTCTTGTCTTAAACCACTAAGATATTTGGAGTTGTTCATTACTCCAAGATGACTTGGCATATCCTGGTAGATATAATGGTGTAATTTATAATTTGATAATTGGAAGAATGATAACCAAACACCCTGCATTTGTTAGAAGATTATATGTTAATGTCTCTCTTTCTTTTCAATTCCTTCCCCTCAACCTCCTTCCAATTGCATCATTCTTGGTGCACTCATATTCTCCAATACTCGTAACTTGTCATTCAATTTTGAGTTAACTTTTAGTAGCCTGCGTTTCATCTCCCAGCCTGTATTTTTTCCCTCAAGCCTGCTTTTCCTCTCATGTCTATTAAAGGTCATCCAGAACTCTGCTGTCTGTCTCACTCAGGGAGATTCTATCTCTTCACTTCCATGATTGCTGAGCCATGATTAGAAAATATGGCAAAAAAACAGGCCGTTCCTAGAGCTTCTATTTAAAGCTTCTACTCAGGAGTGAACCCATTGGCAAATAAGTCTCATGGTCATGCCTGAACACAAAGAGATTAGAAAGCGTAGTCCCACCATTTCCCAGAAGGCTGGAAACATTGGGTAGACTACACTAATGACTGCTACATTGATTCAGTATCATCTGTAATGGTTCCAAGATGATACCTGAAAAGATCAATGTTTTACCTAAAATCCTTAATAATTATTATCATTTTTATGGCCCTATGATGAGGGGTCATTTGTGAAAAGCAGGCATTTTCAGCTTTCTCATATCAGATCATATTGGTTCCCACCACCTTGATACACATTTTAGACTCTGATATTAAAGATCTGTGATTCTTTGTTGGGGACGATCGCATTCACCAACTTGTGTATTTGGTATCCGATTTCTGGAATGATAAGATTAAGACGGCAAAGACGAGAGGTAGAGGTGGCACTAAGAAGATACTAATACTTCCCTGGAATGCAACAGGCTTATGTGGCAGGACTACACTAGTGCTTTCGCTTTAAGAGGGAAGGCACAGGACCTCTCAAACGGAAGGCAGGTGTGAGAAGGGGCATAGCAGTTGGCATCAGTCAAATTCCTGCTTTGTAATTTTCTTTTATGAATTCTGGTGTGGATTACAGATATCCTGAAAAGTCATCTCAAATGTCAGAAGCTACCATTATACTTGTGATAGTTTCACTAAAGAATATCAAAAGTTTTTGATGTTATAATACTATCTTGCTAAGCTTCTTGCTCCTAAAAAATGAATGTTGATTGGTTAATTAAAGTTTATATATCTCTCTTTTTAGGTGGTTCTTTGGAGCAATCAAAAGAGCAGATGCAGAAAGACAACTATTATATTCAGAAAATCAGACGGGTGCCTTTCTAATCAGAGAAAGCGAAAGCCAGAAAGGGGATTTCTCTCTTTCAGGTATGGACTTTCTTTTGTGTGATTCAAGTATGGGTTTGAGAGTCTGCAGTTATGAACCTGTGAACATGAACGTGATAATTTTAAATTTGCCTTATTTCTTATCTTCACAATATTAAATCTATTGAACTACTCAAGAGTAATACAAAACCAGTAGAAAAATCTATGGCTAGAAGCCTCTATAAACAGTTTCAAATAAATGCACTCTGAATATGAAGTGGAAAACATATGGATCTGCCTACATTTTCTCACTTTTGCATTATCTAGAGTCCTTTTAGGGAAATAAATGAGAAGCAAAAATTATACTGTTATCAAAATTGGTCTTGTCACAATATAATTTTTTTTCTTACTGCATTTCACTTGTCTTTGTCTAGTAAATAGAAAGTGAATTGAAATGCTTAATGCAAATGCATTTAATTAACCCCATAACATGTACAATTTGGTCAAGTGTAATTTTTCACCTAAGGGTTAAGTACATGTTTACACTGCCCTAGGGAAAAAGCAGCACAGGGGACCTGAAAAATATCTTTTAAGAGGCATAGGTACCTACATGTATGTCTTTGCTTTAAAAAAAATCTGTGTTTTTAGGTGTATATTGCCATGCTGCAGAATGTCTTTTCTCAAAGACTCTGCAATAGTTCATGTCTAAATGATGAGATTTTCTCTCTTATTGCAGAGTTCTGATCTCTGTATTGTCTAGGCTTGTCATTTGTATTATCATCCCCTTTAAGTATGTATTCTGTTTCCCCAACTAGATGTAAACTATAGGGGAAGAGTCTTTGCTTCCCTTAATTCCTGTTGCCCTGAAATAAATGCTTATTAAACATGACACCCCTGTACCTCATCGTGTCTGTCTGGCTCACTGAGCTGGAAGTCGGGGCAGCCTTCAAGGTGCCATGTTGAAGGAAGCCCTGAGCCCACATGTATTGGGAACTTCGACCTGACCTGAACTCTGGCCAGGCTGTGTGCACTCGGTACTTATTACCCTTCCACACATCTGGTGGTCCCAAATACCAGGGCAGATGGGTTGGAGCTGGAGAGAATCAAGGGCAGTGGTGTTGAGGGTCGGTACTTCAGTTCCTGCCTATTCTGGCACTGAGTCAATATCATATTCCAGAATTGTGTGGATTCAACTTCAATGCTATAATACCCAGCTCCATGCATAAGAGGTTAGAAAATGTGTCTAAGTATGATGTGTCACTGACCTTTTACATGTTGCTTATACCCAAGGTGATAATCAAAATATTTAGTGACTGATATGGGATAAGTATTAGCCACTCAGAACAGATGCCCGACTACTCTGGGACTTCACATCAATGAACAGCTGTATATATTCAAGGGACAGAAGTGAACATTTTATATAATAACTTTTTTTCTGATTATGAAGAAATATAAAAATTTTTACATAAACAGAACAGCTTAAAGAATAATCATCTATCCTCAGGGACAGTGCCTATTAAAAAAAAGAATAATCACCTAAAATATCACTTTCTGAAAATACATTTTAAATATTAGAATATCTTTCCTGTCAGACTTTTAAAAAATTCTTGACCTATAAGTGTATTAATTTATACACATATAATATACACTCATATCCCCATACACAGAAAACAAAATTGAGATCATCTTGTAAATAATGAAATATATATGTGTACACACATACACATATTTGGGTATATGCACATATGTGTCTGTGATATGGATCCAGGCTCCATTTTTCTTATTTCTGTCTTGCAGTATCTTGTGAACATTCTTGTGTGTCCTTTAATATTCTTCTCCACTATTATTTTTAGAAGTCATATAACTGCATTCTATGAGTGTATCATCATTTATTTGACCTATTTCATATTTTGTACATTTTCATTATTTTGCTAGTATGAAATAGTATACAGTAGACATTGTTGTAGATAAATATTTGAATATTTGAATATTTCCATGAGAATATTATACTCAGAGGGAAAAAACTGAATCTTTTTGAAATCTCTATGCTTAAAAAGAAGAGATTTAAGAGAATTCCTTGTTTAAATTCATCCATGTTTGTTTATTTGCCTTTGCCAATATTTATGTATCAAATGAAGTGGCAGTTATTTAGCCAAAAGCTAGATTAAATGTTTTGATTGGAATTAAAAATATAGAAGTATGATATTTCCATGAAGAAAACAAACTAAAAGTAGAATTACCCAAGTCATATTTTGAATAATGCTCAGGCTACAGTGACTGCTTGGAATAGTCTCTAAGTAGGGTATTATGGAACAAAACAGCTTTGCAGGCTTAGAACAAAATTACAAGGATATTGGCTTATATGTACTATGAATACTCTAGAGCTTGCTGTGGATTTAGGAAGCTGTGTAGGCCTTGCCTAGAGACCAGCATACCATTACAGATTCTTTTTCAATGAAGTCAAACAATTTAGACTCTTTCAAACAAATTATCTGATTGCTGTGTATTCACATGGGGACAAAGTAAATGCTTACCATTATGTTACACTGAAAGGAAAACTTTCTTATTAGCTAGAGGTAAGGCTAGCTATACAGGAGAAAAATGGAAAGAAAATGGTCTTTGATATATATCTGTAAACAGACAAACAAACAAACAACCCAACTGCTGATGGTTGATTATCAGTAAGCATCTGCAGATATACCTCTCATGGATTTATTTTGTAGTGCAGTTGTCTCCTTAATCAGTCAAGATTGATGGTCTTCTATTTTGCTGACTGCTATGCTGCTAAAGGAAGGCAAATAATATCCCCATTCCATCTCTGTCTTTCCCATATGAGTTTTCCTTAGAAGTATTGTCTTTATTCCTTGGGCAGCAATGGCTTGCAGCTGTCAGAGAAGAGCTTCATGAGGGAGCATGATTTATTGATGCTGGGGTGGGCTCCGAGAAATGGCAGCCCAAGCTTAGGGTGGGTGCTAATTGGGTTGTTGTGATCCTTGCATGGCTGTCTGCTCTTGTGAGGTCTGAATAGATATGAAAAGAGAGTTAGGGCCATGACACCTCTCATAATGGCAAGACACTAATTAGCTGTGAATTACAGCAGCGCTTTTGTATATTACATATTATATGTGGTAGCCAGAGAATCTGTCTTCATTAGATGCCTGACAGGTAGTTTTAGTGTCCCTACTGTTATTTGTCATTGATAGTGAATTGTTTTTCTGATGAAAAATACCAAATTCTGACTGCATGTCAACTGGTTTGGCTATTTCAATCAATTCAATCAATTGATTGACTTCAATCAATTACCTTAAAGGAAATTATTGTTGCTATTGCCATTAATATTCATTGGATGTTTGGTGCCCCATAAACATTTGTATTATTGTTTAAAGTATACTTTAAGGAAAATGCACTTTGGGGGCTAAAATTGATCTGCAGATGAGTTTTCCAGAAGAGAGTCTGTATTGAACATTGTGATGTTATTTCAGGCAACTCTGCATATGTAAAAAACCTGCAGAGTGGTAGAGCTTCCCCATTCATTTTCAGTGAAACCCTTTCAAGAGCAAATAATAACAAATTGAAGATAGTTGAAAAATGACTACATTGAGGACATAAGGCAAAAGAGCTCATCAATAATACTCCAGATGATGCATGTAGGAGCTGACATCATTTATTTATACATTTGTATATTTCTTCAACAAACATTTAGAGTGCCTACTGTGTGCCAGGCCCTCTGCTGGTGGAAGGGTAGCCAGGACCAGCAGTGCACAGTCCCTGAACTCAGGGTAGGGAAGAACCATAATGCAGTTGTTTTGTTATGAGACAAGAGAGGGCAGGGGCCGAGTCTCTGAGGGGGAGCCAGGGAAGGTTTCCCTGACAAGGGAGCATTTGGGTTCTGTATCAATCTGTGTTACAAGGTGGCTGAGGGGGAATGATTATGTCTTGCAAATATGAGTGCCCAGAGTTGTGAGTACATCTAGTGCTTTGTGGAGTGGTGGGAAGGGTGGAGGACAGTGCAGCTGTGTGTGTGTGTGTGTGTGTGTGTGTGTGTGTGTGTGTGTGTGTGTGTGTGTATCATGCTGAGGAACTCGGACCTTGTTCTACAGAGGAAAGTACTAAGCAGAAAGTGATGGGTCTGATCGTATGTTACATAGTTACCTTTGTTATGGACAGTGGATGAGAGATTTATGGACAATAGTCTGGGGGAGATGTGAGAGAAGCAAACACAGTGGCATCGCTGGCTGCTATCTGAAACCACAGGTTCCAGATGAGCAGAGTCCAGCGTTCTGCACAGAGGTGTGGCCACACTTAAACTCAGCTGGTTGCGCTGTCTTCGCTCCAGCACAGGGCGTCTCCAGGAACTGTAGGACTCCTCTGTTGCTCTCCTTTTCTTATGGGGCACGTGTGGGAGAGGCCTTAGGACCAGGGATAAAAAGACTGCTTTGATGTTAAGCAGTCTGAGTTCAGGTATCAACTCTTTGCAGGGTTGTTCAGACGGCCCAGCACCTAAGGGCTTCAGGCCTATAGGAAGTTGCGGCTTCTCGGGCTCAGAAGAGAAAAATCACAGGGCCCGTGGGAAGTTGAGTTCAGGCGCAGCCCCTCATCTGGGGGTGATGGGTGGGCCCAGTGGGCCCTTTGCCGTGCAATCCAGGAAGATCCCCCAGGAGTCTTTCCTACATAGTCCTCTTCTCTCCACAGACATCAGCCTGAGCCAGGACAGAGTCACAGGAAATGGAGAGAAGGGAATAGAGGTGAGAAATATCTAGAAGACAGAACCAACAGGAATTGGTGGCTAATCAGGAATGGGGTAAAATAAGAGGGAAGGAGAATCTCGGATGGATGTCAGATCTCTGACCTGAGTAATTGGGGGATAGTAGTGGCTTTAGCCAAACTAGGTATATAGGAGGAGATGATTTACAGTGAGAAGGGAAGGAAACCAGGGGAAATAACCTCAGAGGTGCCAGAGGCCCTTGTGGGTGGACATACAAGTAGCCTTTTTTTTTTTTTTACTCATTTTTTACTTGTTTCTACTGATTTTGAGCAGAGTACTTTCTGTGATAAAATTTCATTCCAGTGAACATTTAGGTCTCATGGAATATGTAGGTCTTTTATAATAATAGTTTGTGATTGCTGTAAAGTTCCTTCTTGAGAATATAAGATAGGCCTCTCTAGTGACATAATTCAATTTTAAAATAAATGTACTGAAATTTTCAGAACCAAGTAAATGTTTTGCCCTTCAAAGTAATTGATTACCATTGCACAAATGGTAGAACTGTCTTTACAGAAAGAATATTATGTATTCATTAAGATTAGCTTTGATACTTGGAAATGAACAGAGTTATCTGAAACAACTTTCTAAATAATATGGATAATTTAACCTGAGTGATACCATGAACTTATAACTTTGTAAATATTTCTGCATCCCTTATAAATCGATTCTAAAGCAATTCAATAGGAAATGAGAACAGCAGCAGCTTCCTTAGGAAAAGCGTGTCTCCTCTCATGTTGACCTTGTATGTATCCTTCCTGTTGAACTTACATATTCAAAGATTCATTTATATTTATGAGTGACTCTTTCACTGTAGGTAAAAATGTGCTTCTCAAACTACATTTTAAACTACTTGAGCAGAAGAAAATGTTTTCATTGTTTTTGTTTCAGGCTTCTCTGTCTCCATAATTTCCTGTATAGTTTTGTAAAAACAGTAGACGCTCGAACACTCTTGATGCTGTCGTCTACCAGGAGCAGATAAGCAAGGCCATTGTCCCTGTCTTAAACCTCTGGTCTGGGCCGTGTAAGATCACAAATAATCCTCCTATCTGCTGTGTTTTAGACTTGCTTTAGAAAGACAATTTCACACCTTGACAGGTCAGGGTTTTTTTAAAGGTAATAAGACTTCTGTAGAGGAGACAAAATTGGAAAAATATATCACTTGTTAGTGTGACCCTCTATGTCTCTGCCAGGCACAGAGTTCAGACCCAAACTCATTCTATATACATCACTCAGCTACTATTATTGCTTGCAAACTTTTGAGATATGCTGACTTATTCTAGTCTGATTCTGTCCCACAGGCAAAAGACTCTAAGTTTCATTATCCATCCCCTGAGCTATCTAGTCATTCTTCATTTAAAATTAATGTGGACATTGTGGCCACTAGAACTTGTCAGTAATTCTATCACTATTAACCATGAATGAAAATATAATTGTATATCCCAAGTAGGGGCAAGTATAATGACAGGAAAAAAGTTGCTCCTTGAATTTATTATGCAATGAAACTTCCATGGATTCTGGGAGCATTTTGATATTGGTTAAAGATGTTGTGCTTCTTAAAAAGTGCACATTCTGCAGAAAGAAAATGTTATGTTAATAACTCCAGCATCTCATATAAAATGTATTAAATTTTAAACATGTTGGTGCCATCTTAGAAAATGCCTTTTAATTAAAGTCATAATTTAGTTGTGTTCAGCTTAATTGCAAATATCATTGCCTATAATAGCAAGTGACTTTTTTTGTGAGTTATGGTGTATGCTGCCTTTTCTTAATATTACTACTGGTAAGTTATATTTCAAATGTTTTAAATACTCTATAAAGTTAAATTAACATTTTATTATGTGGTATATATATCTGTGTTTTTATTTGTACACACACATATACACATAGGCAAAGATGCATGGAAGAATCTTTTTTCTAGGGTACTGGCTCATGAAGAAATCTTATATCTTGTTGAAAATCCATGCCTAACATTTCTAGAAGTATCTTTATGAGGCTTGTATTTTGTTTTTTCCTTCTTTTACTCATCTGTGAACCCCTCATAATGACTTATCTAAGTCTTCTTTTCTTATTTTGCTTACCTTGTTTTGTTTATTTAAAGATGTTTTCTGTACTGGTGTTTTGAATCATTTGAAGGAAAGTGCAAGAAAGGAATGATACATATTATTGCTCTTTGAATGCAACTTTATAATAATCAATTTCAGATATTAAATCAATAAGTAGGAAGTTGATATGTCATGTGGAGGTCAGTGAAATTGCTATCTTTTTGTGATTCATGACATATTCCACTCCCTTGTTTTTTTCATTTTTTTAGCCACCAAATTAAATTGATCCTTTATTTGCATTTTGTCTCACTTTGTACTTCCAGATTAAGATAGTGGTGGAGTTAGGATCCCTGTTTTCTATTCAACTATTCAAAAACATACATAAGGGATGTGGAATCCTAGTAGCCCTATAAACTAAGTCTATCAATCAATGATTTCTTAGAATCTGGGTATTCTCCCAACTTCAGTGGGAATGTAGATTGAGATGTTGTAAGTGGCTGGAGCAGAGTTTGACCTTTGCATCAGATCAGTGCTAGTCAAAAGTGGGAGGGTGCTGTGACCCCTGCTCAGTGTGTGCCCGTGTCTTAGAGAGGGAAGATGTGCAGTTACCAGGAAACCAGGCAGCCCCTGCCCTCCCATGTGGAACTGACTCGGTGATCTGGGTCATCTTGGCATCCATGCACAGCCCACCTTCTCTATGTCCAAGTGGGACGACAGCTTCTAGTACAGCAAATGTGATAGGGTGGAAGATGACAGACAGAGAGTTACACACTGGCACGTGAAGTTGACCTTACAGAAAGGAGTAAATAAAAGCACTGCTCTCTTGTGGTGGTATTTTCACACATTCTTCTGATTAAACAAATACTAACCACTCAACATTACTGTCTTAGCCAATTTAGGCTGTTATAACAAAATATCATAGATGGGGTAGTTTAAAAGAACGAATATTTATTTCTATTGATCTGGAGGCTGGAGAGTCCCAGATCAAGGTGCTAGCAGATTTGGTATCTGGTGAGGGCCCCTTTTCTTGTTTGAGGATGTCTGCCTTCTTATATTCTCACATGCTAGAGAGAAAGAGGGCTCTGGTCTCTTTCTTACAAAACGCTAATTCCATTATGGGGGCTCCACCCTTGTGACCTCATTAAATCTAATTACCTCCCAGAGGCGGCACCTCCAAATACCATCACTTTGGGGATTAGGGCTTCAATATATGAGTTTTGGGAAGAGAGCACGAACACTCAGGCCAGAGCAATCGCGAAGTATTGAATTATGTTTCTTACTGTCACTGGGCAAGCCAGGAGAGTGGGAGATCTACCGTTCCTTTGGCACAGCCACAGGGGTTGGATATTTGCTAGACATTGGCAGTGTTTAAAGACTTGATGTGCTGGCAGCCCTGCTGTGTATAAGCTAACAGAGGAAAACATACACACATCCCAAATGAATAGAGAGGAAAACAGGTATGTGTTTTTTTCTAAACACTGAGTTTCTTTTCATTCAAGGATGAGTATAATGAAGAAAAAAGTCATGAGGATCTGGATACTCAATAACAAAATTTCCTGACTTATGTTCTAGAACATGAATTCTTTGATAAGCCAACAGTATTTCATAGAAAAGAGGGTTCAGCAGTCAGTGCATTTGAAGAGCACCCCATATTACATTGCCTCTGTGCTGACCTGACAAAACATATTAAAGTCTCTAAGAAGTCTTATGGCAAAAAAGGGAAACTTTTTCAACCCAGCATATCCCAAACTACTTCATTATAGAACCATTTCTTTTTTTTTTTATAAAATATGGTTTGGGAAAAATAATAGTATAAGAGATGATAATAACCTGAAGATATAGAGAAAACTCATATATTTGAGACATATTCACTAAAAGGAAGAGAAGAAAAATTTTGAAGGAATTTGATTGGAAATCATAAAATACAAGAAAGCATAAATTCTATGAAATGAGACATAAAAAGCAGCATGAAAACTCAATAGATGAGAGGTAGCATTTAGTGATATAAAGAGCATACTTGAGATGCTCTCTAGAGAGAGAAGAAAACTAGATGAAAGTTTGTGAGGACAAATGCTGCATAAAGAGCAAACATTTCTTTGAAATTTATTAGAATGATAAAATGCAAGCAACAGTTAAATATGTAGCAGAAAAAAAAATTCCTGAGCATTTTTTTTTTAAATCTGTGTTTGCAGATTGAAAGGACCCACAGTATTCCAAGCAAAATAAATGAAAAGATCTATGCCTAGGGCATCTTTTCAATGTACTTTAATATCAAGGATAAATGAAAAAATTCTGTGAACATCCAGGGGGAAAACAATCACAAAAGTATGAAAGTTGAGTTGGCCTCAGAATTCTTCTTCACACCATTAAATACCAAAACTCAATATAAACATAGTGTTTCTTCTTTTTTTCCTAACTTATTGATAAAGTTGACAGGTATACTTTTTTTGCCTAACTTTGTTGATAAAGTTGATAATCACATACTTACACCTAAGTTCACCAAATGTTAATCCTTTGTGACATTTATTTTCTCTCTCGCCATCATTCGTGTATCTGTATACTTCTGTGTGTAAGTGCCAGATACCATGTCACTCTGAGTCTGAAATCTTTGGGTTTAGTATGTATGTCCTATGAATAAGTATGTATGTCCTATAATAGCACTCTCCTATGTTATCATATCATTTTTAAGCCTAGGATAAAATAGTATTTCACACCAATATAATAATATTATCCATTATAGAGTATATACTCAAATCTTTCCAAATATTCTTTCTTGCTCTTTATTTATTTGCTTTTTTATGCAATACAGGATTATGCATTGCATTTGGTTGTTCTATCTTATCCTTCTCTTTTATTTAGAAGAATTGAAAGCCTTCAATAGCTCTCCTTTAGCAACCAAGTAAATTCCTGTTTACACGACATTTCAGCCCTTCATAGCCTTGCTGAAAGCCATTTCTGGCCTAATCTTTTGTGTTACTTTAAGTCAAACCCTACTTCCTGTAAGATGAACACAAGCTATTACATAATTAAGCAAGCCTTGTACTTCCTGTCTTCTTAACCTTTTTTTTTTTTTTTTAATTTATGAAGAAAAATTTATTTGATTCACCATTCTGCAGGCTGTATGAGTATGATGGGAACGTCTGCTTCTTTTTTTTTTATTTCAGCATATTATGGGGGTACAAATGTTTAGGTTACATATATTGCCTTTGCGCCCCCCACTCCGATTTGGAGCTTCAAGCGTGTCCATCCCCCAGACGGTGTGCATTGCATTCGTTATGTGTGTATATACCCATCCCCTCCTTCCCTCTCCCATCTGCCCTATATGCAGATGTTCTAATGTTATTCCTATATGTTCACTTAGATGTTGATCAGTGAAACCAATTTGATGGTGAGTACATGTGGTGCTTATTTTTCCATTCTTGGGATACTTCACTTAGTAGAATGGGTTCCAGCTCTATCCAGGAAAATACAAGAGGTGCTATATCACCATTGTTTCTTATAGCTGAATAGTACTCCATGGTATACATATACCACATTTTATTAATCCACTATGTATTGATGGGCACTTGTTAACCTTTGTTTTTACTTTCTTTGAACAAGGTACTCAAGACTTAGCACAGTGTCCTTTGTGTTGAAGTTTTTTTGATAAATGTTTGTTTATGAAGGTTGGATGATTTTAATAGGATATTACTTATTTTTTTCCTTGCCTCACTTTGTCTTTATATAGAAAATAAATTTTCAAAAATATTAGGAGGAACATTTTGAACTATTTTTAACCATTCTTTTATTCATTGATTCATCCTTTCACTCATTCTTCATAGAACTTTCATTTGTGTTTACAATTATGTGGCATAATTGTCTAAGCAACTAAATAGCTCAAGCTATGACAAGCATAATAATCAAGTTATATGCAAAGTGCTTTAAGAACCCAGAAAAGAGAATAATTAATTTTCTGGAAGGGATTTAAAAGGGAGGGCATTACAGGGGAGACGAGACATCAGTCAACACTATACCTGTGGTGACTAAAAGCACATGGAAAATAGTGACACAAAATTTATTTTTTTGTTCATATAATGTCCATTCTTAAGAATCTTTCTTACTTTGAAAAATCACATCATGGTCCTTAGATTAAGAATGGGGAACTATTTTCTGTGTGCACTTTCAAACCCTTTAATAAATAAAATGGAGATCTGTAAATTATTCATCCATTACCACCATCATGCTTAAATAAATAACAAAGGTATTGAATTGTATATATTATAAGTATAGTCATGATACATTCAATATGGGTTATATTTTTGGATAGCTAGATAGTGCCAGGACTGAGATTGAGGGTCTCTCTGGTTCTTGGGCCCAGATAACACATAGACTTAAACATCGCAAACTGCAAAAAAGGGAAAGGATTAAAAGAGTTGAGCAGTGGAAGACAGAGGGAGGGAAGGAGAAGAAGGAAGAACATTCGAGAAGGCCCGATGCTGTTTTGCATTGAACAGGAAATTAAGACTTCTGGGATCTGGAAATGAAATGCAGTGACTCACAGGGCTTCCAGTTCCTTCTTCTTTCCACTGGCCCTGAGCAATTCAGTCTAGTTTATATCTCAGGTATATAACAACTAAATAAATGTTTGCATCTTAAGGCTGCATAATTCTTAAATCAAATAAGGTATGTAAGAAATTTCCTTTTCTCCCTCTAAGGGGTAAAAACTTATTGAAAAAATTATATGAGATTAAGCCCAACTAGTGTATTTCATATAGGGTTGGTACAAACAGGAACATTGTTCGCAATGTTCAATGCTGTATGTGTAGCCTTTATTTGAAACCAGAACACCATGCCAGCTTCCACTTTTTGCTCCCTGTTCTTTACAGCAGAGGGCCACTGCTGAGCTTTCAATCAAACATGTGCTCCCTCTTGTGGCACATCAGGAAATAACATGCCATTATGCAAACAAAATACAGGAGGTTTTTGTTTTGTTTTGTTTTTAGTTTTCATGACCCATTAATTTATAAAAAGGGGAGGAATATCTGATTTTAGTTGAAAACAAGTTTACAATTTTAGGATATTTTTAGCAATTTGTGCTGTAAATGAAAATGCACCCAAATGGCAGCAGTTTTACTTCATTAATGTCAAATAATCAACCAAAGTTTAAATTTTCTTAATGATTTAGGCATCTAGTTTCTACATGGTGTGAGTTATATAAAATGTGTTCATGATATAAAAGTGAATGAGATAAATACAATCCAATTTAATAAGTCAGTATTTCTAATTTTAAACTATGGATTCAAAATGATATATGCACATGAGCTACTTTATAACTGTCAGTATCCTGTCAATCATAAAGTCATTTCTAATGCATTTTAGAAACGTGCTTTGCATTAAGTTATTAGAAACCTTGGCACAGGAACTGCAATTTGAGAAAGTATTCTGTTGTCTTAAAAGCTTATGCATGGCAGGAAATTTATTTTCCTATTTGTTTCAGTGGGACAGGAACTTTCTTTCAATCTTCTCTCTCTGCAGAACTACCTCCTTACCACCTGCAGGTGTTTGTAAAAAGGCTTTGTGAACAGCAAAATATGGAGGAGGCAAAAGCATAAAAGAAGGAAAAAGAGCAAAAAATTATAGTCTTATTTTAATGTAATTATGGTAAATGGCATTTTCTATATATCTATTATATGTATACTCCTGAACTAAGATGATCCAAACCTTAGAGAACTTATGATTCATTCATTCATCAAATATTTATTTAATGTCTACTGAGTGCCAGTAACTATTCGGAAGGCTGAGCTATGATGGCAAACAAGACCTTGCTTCATGAGGCTTATGTTCTAGTTGACAGTGGAGGGGAGATCCAACTAAACAGAAATGACACACTCATATAGGAAAAGTATCTATTTATTTATTGTGTTAGTCTTGTTTTTACAAGAATAAGCAAATGGTCAAAATCAAGGAAAACATTTTTTATGTATATAATAATAATGACTTGGAGAAGAAATGAGGATTGCTTTCTTACCCGGGAATTTGTAAGAAATCTGAAAGCAGAATTTTATGCTAAGATTATTGTGGTTGGAAAGATAAGGTCATCAGAGCTTCAGCTGGATTCTCCCGTTAACAGTATTGCAGTTTATGATAATAAACTCTTTGCAGCCAGAGTGCTTAGGTTTGGGTTCGTCCTCTTACTAGCAATGTGGCTTTGGGCAAGTCACTTAGCCTCTTCATGCCTTAATTTCCTTTTCAGTAAAATGGAGATTAAAAATAGTACCTACCTCTTGGCGGTGATGTTTGGCTTAAATGAGTTAATACATGAAAGATACTTAGATTATAGCCTGGCATAAAGTGAGAAACATCAATATTTGCTATTGTCGTTAGCCCTCAAACCTCAGCAATAATGAGCTTTTACAGAACTTGCCCCATGATTCTAGCTGGGTATCCCTGGCATAACGAAGGGATTGGGAAGTTATGATAATTGCTTGTGAGATAAAAGGAAGACGACATTGGGTTTGTTCTTTTCTCTATGAAATTTGTGGTATGTATTTGTCCTGTATTAATCGATTTTGCCCATAAATCTCAGTGGTTTACTCAAGCGACATGAGGGCTGCTGGATGGCTTTGACTTGGCTGGGCTCTGTCGGGGTAGGCAGGTCTGGGCTCATTTCCACGTGTCCTTCATTCTGGAACTCAGGCCAGAGGAGCTGTTGCTGTCTGGGGCATGCATGGCTTTCTCATGGTGGAGAGCAGAAGGTTAACAGGGAGAGACAAACCATTCAAACCATTTAAAGATTCTGCTAAGACATGCCATTTGTCATGTTTGCCCTACTTCATGTTTGTCCCAAGCAAGTCATGTGGCCACATGCTAAGTCAGTGGTGTTGGGAGGGATGTTCTACCTACTGGGAAGTCACGACAAAGCCCAGAAGAGAATAAATAATTGACTTCATGTCTCATATAAATGGTCCCAGATGTAAATACCTACAGATACTGATGTAAAAGTAGCCTGAAATAACTGTTACCCCTATAAAAATACAACTCTACTACATTGAAAATTTAACTACTATAAAATATCTGCATGTTATAATAAGCATTTAACATTCTAATAATAATGACTTTGCTACTCATTGGGAGATAATATTGATACTTTCCTCTTTATCTCAATAATTTCACTCTAGATTTTGGAAATCAGCAGCTCTGGGCATCCACTATGCAAGCCTCAGTTTTATCATCTATAAAATACAGAATCTGTCTTGTCTACATTATTAGCTGGTGAGAATAATAATAAAATCTACAGGGTGCTAACTATGTGCTAGGCACAGTCCTGAATCTCTGAGAAGTAGGTTCTGTTATTACCACCGACTTACAGAGGAAGAAAATGAGACATGGAGAGATTAAAGTAGCTTGTGCAAGGTCCCATGGCTAGAAAAGTAACAAATCTGAGATTTATAGCCAAGCGGTCTAGCTCAGAGCTTATGTGGACGTTCCATAATACAATAAAAAAGAGTATGTGAAAATGCTTTGTAAACTTTAATAAAGAAGTATAAGATAAAGATCTCATTCATCATTCTTTTTAAAAATAAAAATAAATATTTAAAAGCATTACTGAAAACCTTAGCCGAAGTGTTTTGCCACCACTTCTATCTCAATCATTAACTGATTTCCTAGTTCCTGAAAGGGAGAAAAGCCACTGAGGAGACCCCATGAAAGGGACAGGATTAGTGGTGTCATCTGTGTGGGGTTTCGGAAGCAAGTAACAGTAGCTACCATATGTGGAACACCAGCCCTATGATTTAGGTATATTTATTCTAATCTTCACAATGATCCTGCAGGGAGTGTTCTTTTTGGCTTTACAGATGAGGAAATTGAGGCTTAGAGAAGATGAGTAGATTCTTTGCAAGTAAGTAGCTGAGCTCATTTTCAGCCCAGCTCCCGCTGAGACTAGTCCAGGCTCATCCCCACCACAGTGCCTTTCCAGGAAAAGGCTTATAATGAGTTCATTATCAAATGGCGTTCCATCCACAAGTGCTTAAGGATGTGTTTATTGAAGCTTTCTTGAGCTTGACAGAAAAATGCTCTGAGCTTCCAATGAAGACCTCTAAATTATCACTGAATCAGTACATCGAAAGAAATTTGTTTCAAGAAGTAGATCAAATACATTTATTGGGCTTCATCAAGTTCTCAATAGGAATGGATGTTGGTCATGTGATCTGAAGTCTAATTCAGCAGCTATTGGAGATTTATTACCCCCTTTTGATTTTGTTCGAGTGGGAACAGGGAAACAAGTATAAGATCTTGCAGCTGGGATTACAAGGGAAAACAAGAGGAATAAATATCAAAACCCATGTAATAGGCCATATTCTGCTTGTGACTTACTTCTGTAGATTCATTATTCATGCATTCATTCATTCGTGCATCTACCTATTTATCAAACATGTGCCGAAATCTCTTATTGGGCCAATAGGTTGCAAAGCTTAAGAGATCAAATTATCTGGGTTTCAGTCTCAGCTCTGTTACCAAGTGACCTTGAACAAATTATTTAAGCCATCTTAGCTTCATTTTCCCACATTAGGGCTGATGTGAGAATTCACCAAGATAACATATGTAAAGCTCTTGGTACCATGTTTAACATATAATAAGAGCTCAATAAATATTAGTCATGATAATGATGATGTGACAATTTTGTGCTAAATAAAAAATGAGTGGATAAAAAATATGAGATACACACACACACACACACACACACACACACACACACACCTTGTGGAATACTACTCAGCTATAAAAAGGAATGAAATAATGTCTTTTGCAGCAACTTGGATGGAACTGGAGACAATTATCCTAAGTATCTCAAGAATGGAAAAACAAATACCACATGTTCTCACTTGTAAGTGGGAGCTAAACAAGGGATATATATGGTCATAAAGTGGTGTAATGTTATTGAAAACTATGAAGGGGGAGGGTAGGATGGAGGTGAGGGATAAAAATCTACCTATAAGGTATAATGTACACTATTCTGGCGATGGGTACACTGAAAGCCTGACTTTAGCATTATACAATTCATCCATGGAACAAAAAACACTTGTACCTCTTAAATCTATTGGAAAAAAAAGAAATTAAGTCATGTTCTCCAAGATTAAAGGGCTCAAAATCCATTAGGAAAGGGACAGTGTAAATATATAGGAACAATCCCATGAAATGAATTCAATAATAGAAGTAGACTTACAGTGGGATGCAAAGGACCAAGCAAGCTGCTCTGCTTGCTGAGGCTGGGGCTTAATAGGGAGGAGATGCCTGAGCTGGGCCTTGAAAAATGAAATAGTTTGTAATATGTAAATAGGATGATATTCTACTTTGAGTTAACAGTTTATACAAATGCGCAGAGACAGGAAACAGCACGCATAGTGCATTTAGGGAGCTACAAATAAGTGTTTAAACCTCCAGGATAGCATGCATCAGAGAACTCTGTTATGGGATCTGAAACTTAGGCAATGGGGGAACATGTGACGAGCTTTAAGGGGGAGAATGAGAGGTTCAGATTTATGTTTTAGAAAGACTGTGCTGGTGGAGCTAGCGAAACACTCCAGGACAGAGAAACTGAGGGGGCACTCAGCAAGGTGGTGGCAGTGGGGAGGACAGATTGATAGAGCATAATGCCCAGTCAGAGGTAAGAAGGCAGGAAGAGAGAGGAATCAAGGGTGATCTAAGGTCTTCAGCTTTAACGTCGGGGTTTCAGGATGGCGGTGCCATTCATTGGGAGAGAGGATTCAAGCTGGAGAGGAAACTTGGGGAATAAGATATTGTGAATTAAATGTTTGACTTGTGTCATCCAAGGTGCCTGCGGTGCTCTAGAAGATGAGAGTGAGGGTGGCATTTCAGAGGGGAGCTGACGAGTCATCATGCATTCCTTACAGTATGCGAAGCTGAATGTCTGCAATAATACCAGAGTGTTTTGCGACAGATTATATCATGTCCCAGGTCAGAACCAACATTGGAGGAGTAGATGGAGTGGGAGAAGACTGAGAGAGGTAGTAAGATGAAGAAAAGTGGACTGATGGCATTAGATGGAGTGAAATGTTTCAAGGAGGGAACACTCAACCTGCTATTTCCCTTTAAGAGGTGTCAGTTGCAGAGCAGACCTTATCCACAGCATTATCATCATCTTATTAAATGGTTGCTCTGAGTTTACTTGCTTTTGGAGCTGTAAGCAGTGCCCTGTGATAGCTGCCTAAACATTCTTGCTGGTTGACAATAGAGGGAGACGGAGTAGTGGGCGTCAGCATCTCACTGCCTGATTTTGAACCATAGCACCAATATTTACCTGCTCTGTATCCTGGGGCAAATTGCTTAAGCTCTCCATAAACTTTAGTTTCCTCTTCTGTAAAATGGTGCAAATAATATTCATATTCCATAGGGTTGTATAAGGATTAAATGAAATATTACAGAAAAAAAAGCACTTAGCTCAGTGCTTGCTTAGGGCAAGTGCTCAAAATCCAATAGCTTTTATTATTATGCATAAAGAACGCTATCTTTTGCACAGAAGGATGGAGCTGTTGGTCCAGCTTTCGATGGAATGTATACTTTGAACTGTTTTTCTGGGAGTAGTGATGGATTATGCTGAGTGATTCACAGTTGTTCACATAATTCACCCCTGAACGAGTAGAAGTCATTAGGAAGATGGTTGGCCAGCCTTCGAAGTGCAGGCTGTGACTAGGGGATGGTTTGTCTTTATGTGAAGTGTTTACCTGAACATGACCTGAACTATGTTTGCACCAAGCTATGACAAATAAAAGTAATCTAAACAGAGTCTGCCCTGTGTAACTGAATTAGTCAGTGTTCTCTCTGAGAAACAGAGAACCAGAACCAATAAAGTGTGTGGTTCTGGTTGAACACACACACACATATGTGTGTGTGTGTGTGTGTGTGTGTGTGTGTGTGTGTGTGTGTGTGTATAAAGAAGATTTGTTATGGGAATTGGCTCACACAGTTACAGAAGTCCCATGATATGTCATCTGCAAGGTGGAGAACCTAGGAAAGCCAGTGGTAGTAATTATTCAATCAGAGTCCAAAGGCCTGAGAACTGGGAGAGCCAATGGTGTGAGTCTCAGAATCCAAAGGTCCAAGAATCAGGAGCTCTGATGTCCCAGCTCAAGGAGAGAGAGTGAATTCATTCATCCTTTGCCTTTTTGTCCTATTCAGGCCCTCAACGGATTGTATGATACTGGCCCACATTGGTGAGAGCAGATCTTCTTTACTAGTTCAAATGCTAATCTCTTCTGGAAACGCCCTCACAGACACACCTAGAAATAACGTTTTACCAGTTATCTGGGCATCCCCTTACCCCACTCAAGTTGACACATAAAATTAACCATGGCAGCAATGGTCTAATGCTTGTCTGAAATAAAAAGCAAGAATATCTTATATCACAGGTCCTCATTCAATATGATGAAATTTCTAAAAATGAGACCTATCTGCTTGTAGAAATGAGATTGAATAGTTAGCAAATGACCAGTAGTTGTCTTGCATATGTAAAAACAAGGTGAAAAAAATGGAGGGAGACAATAATCTCCTATGAGAATAAATTAACTAATATGTAGAAATATTCCTTTGTATTTTAAAAAGAGATAAAAATTGATTTCAGGGTATTTTAATGACCATTCATTGCCTTTCTCCGTGACTTTCATGTTTGCTGTGTTTAATATGTTTGCTGTTTACTGAAACTGGGTGGGGAGAAGGAGAAGAGGAATTCAGGCCCAAGTTCTCCTTTACTGTGGAGAACGCTTTCTGAGAGTTTTGGGAGAGTTATGAGACGGAGGGGAAAGATGGCATTCGGAAAGCTTTGGAACATATAACATCCTACAAAGAAATTAATAAATTATTACCTTTTTTTCTTCAATCAGGAGACAGGAAATCAGTGGTTAAAGGTTTCTGCCATTCCTACTGTCATTCATGTGGCTAGACTGAGATTTGAGCCCTGCAAACAACTAACAGTGTACTTCAGACCTCTAGGCATTGTTTTTCTCATCAGTAAAAGAAAAAAATTAAATCTTCTTCAAAATTTCTGATAGTTTACATATCATAGTCTCTTTTCTCCATGTCTTTTCGTTAATAGAATAGTAGAATTTGTAAAGAATGTCTAGTCTAGTGCTATATTGTCTTTTGTGAGGAGTCTCTCATAATTTGAAGCTTCAAACCTTCCATGAACAGAAATCCCAGAGAATCAGCCTATTCTATTGCTAGGCAGTTCACTTCATTAGAAATTCTGTCTTATATTTAGTACATGTGCCATGTCTTTGATTATTTATCTTTTCATTTGTGCATGTGTTTATTTATGTCTAGAAAAGGTTTTAAGTTGGCTTAAAATGCTGAAACACAGTATAAAATATAGCTAAGCATAAAAAAGACAAAATCAATGAAAAAGAACAGAGAAATAGGTCATGCTGAGCCTCTAATGGGGGATAATTATCACAGTTTAGAAATCAGTTTAGCCAGGGGTTCTTTCTCTGACAGATAAGGCAAAAAGGGAAACATATTGTGCTTCTCACTGGCTTGTGTAAGATGAGGCACATTATGATTTTAAGCACTAAGTTCAAAGAGAAATGAATTCATGGGGTCTTTATATAAAGAATATCAAGTATCAGACAGTGTCTTCAGCAAAATATGTAGATATTGTTTTTAGGTGGTTAATTCCTATATTGTTCTTCTAAAAAAGCTGGAAGCATTATTTGTATATTCTTATATAAAAAGGTGGTACACCTTCTTTACAGTTGATTTGGAAAGCAGGAGTAAACAACCCACAAATCTGCCAATCTAGCACAGTTATTTTCACGTTGGCAAATTTAATCATCTTTGCTCATGTGCAATTATGATTTCCACGTGGAACCTCAGCTGGATTCCTTTAGCAGGAAAGGACTCCAGGACATGTGAGCTGCCAGATGTATCCTCATGTTTGCGATATGACAGTCTCTTTATTTTCTATCCCACTTATTTCACTTAATACATTATATATATTTTTCTTACTGCTAGATAATTTTTACAATTATACAATTTTCATAATT
The DNA here is from genome assembly GCF_000956105.1 of Propithecus coquereli. Taxonomy (NCBI): domain Eukaryota; kingdom Metazoa; phylum Chordata; class Mammalia; order Primates; family Indriidae; genus Propithecus; species Propithecus coquereli. The sequence goes on from NW_012148764.1 coordinate 1,752,152, forward strand.
AACTCCCAACTTTCAGTTTTACTACACTTTAACAATCATTTAATCCTATAAAATGCTGCAGTAAACATGCTTATGCATATTGCTTTTCCTCTTTTGAGTGATGAACTATGTAGTTTGTTTCCCATACAAATGCTTTTACGGAATTTCATGTTGGAAATTGGCCCACGTTAATGGATGTTGTAAGAACCAGTTCTTTGCAATGTATCGGTGTATTTACTGTTAAGAATGTTAATGATGATATTGCTCATTACGTTTTCTGTTTTTTCTTTACAAAGACATATGTGAGAAATGTGTCTCATTTTATTATCAGAAATACAGTCATGCATCGCTTAACAACAGAGATACATTCTAAGAATGTAATTAGGCAGTTTCATCATTGTGTGGACATCACAGAGTATAGTTATGCAAACCCAAATCCTATAGCCTACTACACACCTAGGTTATATGGTATAGACTATTGTTTGTAGGCTACAGACATGTACATGTTACCATACTGAATACTGTAGGCAATTGTACACAATGGTAAGTATTTGTGTATCTAAACATATCTGAACACAGAAAAGGTACAGTAAAAATACAGTATAAAAGATAAAAAAATGGTACACCTATATTGGGTACTTGCCATGAAGGGAGCATTCAGGACTGGAAGTGGCTCTGGGTGAGTGGGTGAATGTGGAGGCCCAGGACATTACTGTATACTACTGTAGACTGTATAAACACCGAATACTTAGACCACCCTACATTTATTAAAAGTATTTTTTCTCCAGTAATAAATTAACCTGAGCATACTGTAACTTATTTAAGTTATTAAATGTAACTTATTTAACATTATAAACCCTTAAATTTTTTTAACACTTTTTGGCTCTTTTGTAATAACACTTAGCTTAAAATGTGAACACATTGTACGGCTTTACAAAAATATTTTTTAATATCCTTAACTATAAGCTTTTTCTACTTAAAATTATTTTTCATTTTTTACTTTTTAAACTTTTTGGTTAAAAACTAAGACACAAACACATGCATTAGCCTAGGCCCACACAGGATCAGGATCATCAACATCACTGTCTTTCCATTCCCACATCTTGTTTCAGGAGCCAGGGGCGTCAGGAGCAGCAACACACATGGGAGCTGTCATCCTCTATGATAACAATGCCTGCTTCCGGAATGACTCCTGAAAGACCTGCCTGAGGCTGTTTTACACTTAACTTTTTGAAAAATAAGTAGGAGTACACTCTAAAATTATGATAAAAGTATAGTATAGTAAATACATAAACCAGCCTCTTCGTTATTAATTACCAAGTACTATGTACTGTACAATAATTATGTGGGCTATACTTTTACCTGACTGGCAGTGCAGTAGGTTACACTAGTACTACCACAAACATGTCAATAATGCCTTTACTACAACTTTGGTTGGTTTTAAGGTCACTGGGTGATAGGAATTTTTCAGCTCCATTATAATCTTATGGAACCACAGTCATAGATGCAATTTGCTGTTGACCAAAACATTGTTATTTGGCAGATGGCTATATAGTATATGCGTGTGTGTGTGTGTGTGTGTGTGTGTGTGTGTGTTTTGAGTAATAGTTTGTTAATATTTTCTTCATGGAATCAGGTAACTGAATGTGTTTCCCTTTTTCCCATGAGCTGCAAAGGCACAGAGCCAAACCTCTGGCCCCCATCTTGGGAACACGGACCGGCATCTGAAGAGACCTGTGTAAAGCGTACCAGCCTTCTTCCTAGAGTCATCGTCCTTCCCTTTACCTGTTGTCTTATTTCCTTCATGCACTTACTTTAAATTTTATTTCATTTTGAGGCATTTTGTAATTTATGCAAGCCTTCCATCCTTTCTGGAACGAGGTAGGGATATAACTAAATAAATGCATATAAATCTTTGGCTTATTTCCTTAGGGTAAGTTTGGAAGTAGACACACTAGGTCTCGTGCCACATTATATCTTAACACAGTGAAAGATTTTCTGTTGGAAACTGAGATAATATAATCCGAGTATATTTATTCCTGGTGATTTATTGCAGATATAATACCAAGTGAGGAGTTAGAGTCCTGAGAGGAATAGAGTCAAGTTATTTCTTAGAGTATTTCTCTGCAATGTCAGATGCTGCAAATGCTATTTTCATGTGAAATTGTACAGACAATTTTCAATTAAATTAGCTGACAAAATATCGAATATTACAATCATGTATGTTAATTAAAGAGGTACTTATCTGCTTTGGATACCAGATATAGACACAATAGAGTTGACATTCTGTTCTGAACATTCAGGAGCCACCTTTATAGGGGGTTGGCTTATTTCCTTAAGGGGTTGGACTATAGGGGTCTTGAGAATAAGAACAATATTTTTTTGAAAAATGTGATAAGAATTTCAACAGATATGTGGTTCAGGCTCATGATTTCCGTGCTATATAAAATGGAAGAGATGGTCAATTTTTCCTGTTAGCGTTACTGATTATGTTGCTGTGACTGTGAAGGAACCTCAGCTTGAGCTTTTAGACCAATATCAATTCTGAAAGATCCCAGGACATGGGAGCTATCAGATGTATCCTCAAATAGCCTTTTTAGTAATCTTTTTAGAGTCAACTAATGTAGACATTTCCTTAATGGATCTTCACTGAACTCAGTCCACCAGTTTAATAGTAAAACTTAGTGCCTAATATCCACAACACACTTGGAGCCAGGTGTCATTTGGGACCCACTAGTTGAGTTGTACGCATAAAATGAGTCAGTTCTGTTTGTTTCCTTTGGTCTTAGTGATTTTTTTTCTTTTCCTAGAAAAGGAGAGAACGACTTTTCAACATGATGACACTTTAATATTTTAAGACAGATGTACATTCTCCTCTCAAAACTACTCATACTGGAATCCTACTCTGTTTGCTGTCAAACAGAATTCAGTGTAAAATGAGTGTGTGTCTTGAATTCTGTTTTAATGGGGGATACAACATATTAACTCATTTAAATGTTATTTACTTGGTGTAGAACTATCTTAGCATGATTTCAGAGGCAATGGTATAGGGAGAGTCGTCATGGCTGTTTTAGTAATCGTTTTGAAAAGTACAAACAAGCCTTCCAGAAATAAACCAAATAAACAGGGATTTACAAGTACAAAAGTTCTCTCACACAGAATTAATAGCAATTTCTTTGCTTACTATGTTTGGTAGCCACAATGTTATGTAACTATTATTGTGCAAAAGTGGAAAGTGTTACTTTGGAAGTTCCTCTCTTTTGTTGAAAATGCTATTTGACAATACTGATATTGTAATACAGTACTCACACATTGCATATAGAAATATCTATCATCCTTTGTGAATGATGACACTCAAACTATCCCTGTGGGAGTACATAGATAAGATCATTATTCTCATTTTCTAGATAAGGAAACTGAAATGAAATTCCTTGCCTAAGGTCAAAGAACAAATCACTGGCAGAGTAAGATTAGGGCAGTGAGTTCTTGATTTTCAATCCTTTGCCCCATCAACGAAGTCATATTGTTTTACTCAGTATGGGAAAAGATTATTATCAGTCAGCAGAAATAAGGCTATGCTCAGATGATGTCAGAAGACCAGCTGAAAAATGAAGATCTGCACAATCAGCCATTTGTTTATCTATAAAATACCAAACTGCTTATTATACTGATATTTTTCAGAGAGCTTACTAGACTTCGTTGTGTCTTGCAGACACAGCCTCTGACTTTATATTTATATTGTATCCCTAAATTAGTTGGAGGTTCTGTCTTTTAGAAATCTAATTTTGGAATATCTTGGATTTCATAATTATTTAATATGTTCTGAATAATATACTACTGACATGGTAGAGTTGGGACAGAGTTTTTCGAGAATACTTTATGATAAAATCTCATAGCACTGCTTTAAGTAGTGGCAAACAAACCCTTTTCTACCATGAAGGGCCCGAAGGTGAGAATTACTTAAGTTTTTATGAAAGGACTTCAAAATAAGACCTTGCCATTAGAAGAAAGCTGGGCTTCTATATCTGTCACCAACTACATATAAATGCATTTGTACCTGGTAAATAGGATTGAAATCATCAAACCCCATTTAGATCACATGGATCCCCCTGAATCAGTTACTCTGGGAGTGAAAGTGACCAAATAATCAGGTGACCTAGGGTATAGTCCATATAGAAGTTAATGTGCAGAATAGCTGAATTCTTCCAACATGAAACACATCTTTATTATTCTCCTCATGGGTGCTTACCTACATCTCTGCAATGTACCCTAATTCTTGGACGTGTTCTGGTGGATTAATCAATTGACAGGTAAAACATTTCTGCCTAGGTCAAACAGCATAAATGATGGTAAAGATGTAAACTCAGGATCCCTGGTCTTTTAGCTCAATTCAATCATGATGTCAGTGACTTTATTGATAAAATTATTCCATTTTATTTTATGGTTAGCCTTGCATTTTTTTGTAGTTGAACTACTACAATGCTTAACCAATCTGAACTTACAGTATTTCACAATAAGAATGGCACACACATTATCATTTGCTTATAGTCTGAAGGGATTTGGAATAGGTTTGGTTCAATAATAAAGATCACGACAAACTAGAAAAGTGATGGGAAATGCATTTCTCCCTAGTTCTGAGACCCCTGAATTCAGTCTTCATTAGGAATGACAATTTACAAGTGTGTGGATTCACCACTAACAAATTAAAATCACTTTTAAAAATAGTTATACATTTTGTACTTGGTTATTCATGATTATGTACAATATTAAAAGTGCTTTCATCTGACTACAATGTATTGAGCCTACCTGATGTAGCTTTTGTGGTCTAATTTTTAAATAACACACATAAGTCTTGTTCAGATTGAAAACCTGAATGAACTATATATAAATGTCCATAATGCTAGTTAGAGATGGAAAAAATATTTCTGCATTACATTTTAAAAATCAAAAATTAGATATTGACTTGAATGACTATCTCTAATAGTGTTTGTATCCTGAGGCCAAGTTTATTTTTTTTCCCTTTTAAAATAAGATTCCAGGGAAGTCTTGTTAAGTCTTGAAAGTATTTGTATAATTACCTAATTAATGTTGTAGCAGACACTTCGGAAACTTATATTTCACTTTATATCCAAGAGTTAGTGCATCATTCATTCATTTAGTAGATGTTTATGTTAGTTGTTATTCTGTGCCAAGCTCTGACCAGTCGTTGGATCAAGACAGCAGAACCCCTGCCCTCACAGAGGTACTTCTACTTCACAATTAAGCAGGTTTATGTGATAGAAAGAAGTAGCTGGGGTGGATAGGAAAGGCTGGCTCTGAGGATTGAAATTGAGGTAGGAAGGAAGGGGCCAGCTTCTAGAAGATTCATAGGAAAAGCATTCAAATGGGATTCAAAAGCTCCAAGGTGAGAATTACTTAAATTTTATGAAAGGACTACGAAAAAAGATTAGAATTCAGGAAGAGAAAGCAATGGTTATCAGAAATGTTTGAACACTAAGGTGGAAACATTTGGAAATTTGGAGATTTTTTAAAAGCTTACTTTTTTTTATTTTAATGATGAAAAATCAAGGCCCAGTGAAAGTGACATTTTTTGGTCATATACTAGTTAAATTTTAACTTAATTCTCCCATCTCCCAGTCTATTGCTTTTTCTATTAAACGAAATTGTTATTATTGTGCTTGTAAACTCTAGATGTATTGCCAAGTATTGGTTTTTACAGTTGAGAGTTTAAACCTGTATCTACAGAGATCTGGCAAACATTTATTTGGGCTTGCTTTATTATCAATAGCAATTGCCAAAGCCATATCAATCATTGTGATTTGCATCACTTATTAATAAAATCACAAGGAATGCTTTAACCCCTCTGTCATCTGTTTACTTTAGTCTCTAGCTTGGAAACCATTAGATCTTTTATGGCACTAAGAAGAAACTTGTAAGTTTAATTTCCATGTAGCCCATTTCAATTTGGAACCAGAAGATGGTCCATCTTGTTTAAAAAAGGGAAATTCTTTTTATTGCTTCCAGTCATTTCCAGTTACAGACCTGTTGGCTTGCCAGACATAGCAGCTACAATTTATGAACATTTTTTTTGATAGGTGGCAAGGCTTAAATTTTCAGGCCAATAATTTATATAAATTGCAGGTGTGCTTTAGATTTAGCTATCCTACTTTTATTACTTTGTGGAGAAATGAATTGAGACTAATATGATATTGTTTACAGCTCTTTTTGACTTTTTGTTAGCCTTATAATCCATATACAAAAATCTATTATGGGCTAAGCTCCATATCCTAATAAAGCCAACTATTTGTTGATGATTATGCAGTAATTAACCGTGCCCCAGGAATCAATTAGTGGGAATGATAACGTGACAGATCAGAGTACAAGGATGAGTCCCAGGTACTTAAAAAAATTGTAATTTCAGAAACTGATATTGTTTTTGGAGGAGCTAAATGTACTCTTGCCCTCTGTATTTTAATGTAAAGTTCTGAAAGTAAACATTTTCCTGTATGCAGAGGACATAATTTTATTGTAATGAACTTCAGATGTCTTATTAGACAACTGGATCTACTATATGAAATTCACTGGTCATAAAGAATCTTAGAGTCACAGGCCCCATGTTTGAATCCTGGCAGTGGCACCTACTCACTTTTGTGAGTAATAAAATCGACCTAATAATAACCACCTTATATGACTGTTATGAGGATACAAGGAGATAATATAGTGCTTTGCATAGTGCTTGGCTCAACAAATGTGAATATAACAGAATGTTAAAATGGAATTTTTGACTGAGGTTATCAAGATACAATAGAAGTAAATTGCAAAGACAGATCCCTGTACCCGGAGTTGACAAAGGAATTGGTCAAAGACAGGTCTTGCTGCCCTTGGATCTCTCAGCTTGTTAATGATTTAAAAAGGATATGAGGAGTGGAAAGGAGGAAGGATTTGGTGAGAGCATTTTTTGCTTTTAGAGAAATCTGTTGGCACACTATGAGAACCCCCTTTCTTCCTGGGCTGATGAGTGGGACTGCAAACCTAGTGAGAGGGAGCTTTAGGAAAGCTACTCTCAGAGCTTGCTTTCTACTCTCTGCAGTTGGGAGGATAGAACACAGGTGCCTGACTCAGCCTGAGAAGCCTAAAGCAGCTTGTGGTAGCAGGATAGAGGTGCCTCAGGGCAGCAGCTTCCACTCCCTGTAATTGATTGGCAGAGCAAGGGATGTGTGAGTGTTATCTCAGGACAACAGTGTGTCTCCTATATTAGCAAAAGTGCCAGGGGACTATAGATTGATGGGCTGGAGGTTTGGGTTCTGTCCAGGACAGCTTCTGCCAGAGGATGAGGGAGAGTGTGATGGGTGAATTGCCCAAGAAACTGAGAGGTGATTGGATGTAGGCAGCCTGGGAAACACCTGCATCTTAGTAACTTCAGTGAGAGATCCTGCAGAGATGGGGAAGCTCCAAAGAGCCTGCATAAGTGTCAAGAGAGAAGAGTCGGCTTCAGGGTCTGCCAGCAGGCTCAGAGTGTGAAGCTGCTGACGTTGGTGCCAATCTATGGACACTCTTTCCATCCTTTACCTGCTCTTCGCTCTGCCCTTATCCTGGATACTCAGAAGCCACCTGGCAAGGGGAAGGGGAGGGAGAAGCTCTAGGGAGAGAAACAGAGAGGAAGCTGCACATACCACCTTTTCCACTGCTGCCTTTCAGCCTGAAGCTGGCCTGGGCCATGAAAGGGGAGAAGATTTGACATTCAAACATGTAGGAGAGTGTTTTGGTTAACATATTGGACTGGGTATTCTAGGCTTGAATTGAGACTGTGTTCATGATTTCAAGTAAAAGTAGGACTGTCTGATACATAAAAGTGAATAGAAAAGCTTTGCTGCAGCTTTCATCTAGGGGCAGTGGATTGTTACTCTCATTGAATACAAATTAAACAGCATTGGGAAGAAAATGAGAGGTGTATGATTAAATTATTAGTTGTGCTTGTCTGCTGTATTGGTTTCATTATTGTTGTTGATGCTGTGTTAGAAAGGCTACTTTCAAATTTAGTGTAGTACACCTAGAATTTTGATTTTTGTTTGATATTCCCCTGCATTTTCTGGCTTATAGCAAATACCCCTATACCGCAAGTCAACTTGGTTATTTAGGAGGGCATTTTGTAACCACGTTTCTCACAGTCCTTACCAGAAAATTTATTTGCTTAAAATTAACGTCCCATGAGTACTTTACTGAGAATTTTTATATCCAAGGTGAAAATTAGGTAGCATTTACCTTAATAACCTTCCAGAGTGAAATAATTCAGCATACACCATGATGTAGAAGTTTAGATTTGATCTTCCATTTGTCCATGAATAGGAACAAATAATCATTTTTTTAGTATTCTTTTAAATTCATGTATAATATACATAAAAAAGTGCACAATTCACAAGAATTTAGTTTGATGAATACGAAGTGAATACACCCCAGAAAAGAGCCCAAATAGCCAAAGTAACCTTAAGCAAAAGGAACAAATCTGGAGGCATCACTTTACTGGACTTTAAGCTATATTATAAGGCTATAGTAACCAAAACAGCATGGTACTGACACAAAAATAGAGACATAGACCAATGGAACAGAACAGAGAACCCAGATATAAAACCATGCACATGTTGCCATCTGATCTTTGACAAAGTAGACAGCAATATATACTGGGGAAAAGAATCCCTATTCAGTAAATGGTGCTGGGAAAATTGGATAGCCACATGTAGAAGATTGAAACAGGATCTATACCTCTCACCACTTATAAAAATTAATTCAAGATGGATAACAATTTAAATTTAAGATATTAAACCATAAAAAGAAGATGTTGGAAAAACTCTTCCAGATATTAGCTTAGGCAAAGAATTTATGAAGAAGATCCCAAGGGCAATCACAGCAACAACAAAAATAAATAGATGGGATTAATTAAATTAAAAAGCTTCTGCACAGCCAAGAAAACAACCAAGAGAGCAAATAGTCAACCTACAGAATGGGAGAAAATATATATCCAATAAAAGGCTAATAACCAGAATCTACAAAGAATTCAAGCAAATCAGCAAGAAAAAATAAAATAACCCCATTAAAAAGTATGCAAAAGACATGGACAGAAGCTTTTCAAAAGAAGATAGACTAATGGCCAATAAACATATGAAAAAATGCTCAACATCACTAATCATCAGAGAAATGCAAATCAAAGCCACAATGAGATATCACCTAACCCAAGTGAGAATGGCTTTTATCAAAAAGTCCTAAAACAATAGATGCTGGCATGGATGCATATTGAAAGGAACACTTATACACTGTTGGTGGGACTGCAAACTAGTTCAACCTCTATGAAAAATAGTGTGGAGATACCTCAAAGAACTAAAAGTAGACCTACCATTTGATCCAGCAGTCCCACTACTGGGTATTTATCCAAAGGAAAAAAGTAATTTTATCAAAAGACACTTGCACTTGAATGTTTATTGCAGCACAATTCACAATTGCAAAGATGTGGAATCAACCCAAATGCCCATCAATTCATGAGTGGATTAATAAAACATGGTATATGTACACCATGGAATATTATTCAGCCACAAAAATGAATTAATACCCTTTGCATCAATCTGGATGGAACTAAAGACCATCCTCCTAAGTGAAGTATCACAAGAATGGAAAAACAAACACCACATGTACTCATTATTAAATTTAAACTAACTGATCGGCACTCATGTGCACAGATAGTAAAACTCAATGGAAATCATGCAGGTGGGAGTGGGGAGAAAGAGATGGGTGAAATCATACCTGATGAGTACAGTGTATACTATCTGGGTGATGGGCATACTTATAACTTAGACTCAAGCAGTACAAAAGCAATCCATGTAACCAAAACATTTGTAACCCTGTAATATTTTTTGGGAAAAAACCCCAAAGTGAATACACCTGTATAACCAGTACACAGTCAAGAAAGAGAGTAAGACCAACACCTCAGTTACTGGCTCCTCATATCAATAGTTTTGCTGTTTTTAAGCTTTTAAAAAATGGAACCATATTTTCATGCTTGTGAGATTCGCTCATGTTGTGTAGTTGTAGTTTGTTTATTTACAAATCTGTATAGTGTTCCATTGGACAAATATATAACAATTTTTAGTTAATTCTATTATTTATTAGTTGATAGACATTTGGATTATTTCTAGGTTTAGACTCTTACAAATCATGCCACCAAAAGCATTTTTATACATGTGTTTTGGTGAATATATTGTGACTTTTTATTGATTTTATACTTAGGAGTGGAATTACTGTATTGTAAGTATGACTATGGTCAGCTTTCGTAGATAATGACAAACAGTGATTTCCAAAGTGGTGATAAAAATTACATTTCATCAACTGGGTATGAGAAGTCACTCTACTTCCTTGCCAACACTTGATATTGTATATCTTTTTTCAGTTTGGCTCTTCTGGTGTGTGCCAATTATTTTTTGAGAAAAATGTCCTAGCCATTGGCATGCCCTCAGTAAACCTCCATGTGGGGACTGAGATGTCATTTTTCTTTTCGTAAGAACGTTGCTCCAGCTCGACTGATTATTGAGGCATAAGGTTCTATATTTAGCAAGGAACTCAGAATAGCTGTATTTGTGCTGCTCGATACTTATCAATAACTTTACTAAGTGGAAGAATGGGTAGAAAATGCATCAGTCAATATTTCAAATGCAAGTACGGAAAACCCAATTCAAACTAGCTTAAGCAAAAAGGTAATTAATTGACTCCTATATCTGTAAATGCCAGGCTTGGCTGGCTCCCGGGACCAAGCTTCACTTTCTATATCAAGATTACTTTCCACTAGGCTGCTTCTCTTCTCAGGCAAGATTGCTCCCTGCCTGGAGCCCAGGATTCTTCCAATACCTCCAAACTCCCAGAAGTAAAACTGTTACGGCAAGTGTTACACTGACCGGTCCCAGGGGAATAGCCGAGCGGCACGCAGAGAATTGGAGGGTCAGCAAGTTTTATTGCTGGCGGCCCAGAGGAGACAAGCCTCCAAATTCTGAGCACCGCTTTCGGGTTTTTGTCGGGTTTTATACTCTTTTTTGGGGGGTTAGTCTTATCCAATAACATACACAAGTATAAAAGTTAACCAATTGGTAAAAGGATTAAAAGTTAGCCAATTAATAGCAGTTTTTATATGCAGTACAGTTATGATAGGCTTATAACAAACAGTATAGTTATGATAGGTTTACAACAAGCAGTACAGTCATGACAGGCTTGTAACTCTGCTTAATTGTTCTGCGGTTTTAGCTTGCAAGGCTGACAGGTGTCAGCATCTACTTTAGCTGCTTTGCGGTTTTAAGCAGAACTGGCATGGAGATTCCCCAACAAAACCAAAACCAAAACCAAAACCACAGCACTCTTCCTATCTTCCTGGAGCTTCCTAATGCGAGTCCTGGAATTGAGGTTTTTTGGCTATGATTGCTCTGACCCTGCCTTCCTCAGCTCCATGTGGCTGCCAGATCCCTCTGGACCACATACTCTTAGAGAAGCAGTGATTTCTCTGAGGAAAATCGGGGTGCTATTAGAAGAAGGGAAAATGGTTGGTGACAGGCAAAAGTAACAAAATGTCCACTACAAGTTGGACTACCTAAAAAGAATGCAGTTTATTTATTCCTATAAATGCTACAGGACTTACTTTCAGATCAAGCAATACTGCTGGAAAGTTACATATGTGGACTGCATTATTTTAGGCCCTGTGGAATTACTTTTATTGGACTGTGCTAGGATGTTCTGTTAGCCTGCGTTGAGGGCAGTATAATGAATGGCCCTGAGGAATTCCTTATGTTATTGTAAGATAGCATTGAGGATTCTGTTTATTCTATTTCAGTCTCCATGTTACAGGATTTCATGGGAGAAATTTCTCTGTGGTCTCTGTACCAGGAAGAGGTGAACTGTTTCTAAACACCTTTTGTGATTTTATCTAATGGACACCGTGATACTCAAAACGATAAGGTTTACTTCCTTGCTTTGCTTGAATGATAGAGTCAATTTTATGGCTTATTTTAATCAAATATACTAGGCTTCACAGCATGAATTTTTTTAGTGCTAACCTTACTTCTTTGTTTTTATCTTATGTTTCCTTTACTATTATTTACTAATTCTCTCTCTCTCTCTCTCTCATTATGTATCTTTTATAAAGTTCCTCAAGTTTTTTCTGAAACACAGTTGAGAAGTACATAGAATTTTGTGAAAATTTCATTTCATGCATTGAAAATATCACCACAAAATAAATAAATGTGCTTGGCTTTAGTCAAAAATTTATTAACAGGACTTATTTTTGGTTCCAGTTTTAGATCAAGGAGTTGTAAAACACTACAGAATCAGAAGACTTGATGAAGGGGGCTTTTTTCTTACCCGGAGAAGAACCTTTTCAACACTGAATGAATTTGTGAGCTACTACACCACAAGAAGTGATGGCTTGTGTGTCAAGCTGGGAAAGCCATGCTTAAAGGTGAAATACTTTCAAGCTGTGTTCATTTAACTTGAAATTAATTCAGATAGTTGAGTATCTGTCAGTTCAGAAAAAAAAAAATTGTCATTTGATTACCTAAGACAGGCAGGGATAGGCAAACCATGGTCCCTGAGCAAATGCTGTTCCATGCTTGTTTTTGTAAATAAGTTTTATTGAAACAGACACTTGTTCACTTACTAATTGTCTTTGGCTTCTTCCATGCCATAACAGCAAAATTTAGTGTTAATATTTGCAACAGAGACTGTGTGATGGATGGTAAACTAGACTATGAGCTCTAGGAGGGCAGGGGTCTTGTCCATTTTGTTTGCAAATGCTACTTAATTGGTGCTTTAAAAAGTTTATTTACTAAGTGAATGAGTAAATGAATGAATAAAGAATGAAATAAAAAATGAGTTTGGAAAAAGAGTAAACATTTAATTATGCAAAAATATATGATACATACCATAAAGACTGTAGCCAGCCAAACAGTTTGGGAAGGATTTGTGGGTGAGGTGGAACTTCAATTGGGCCTTGAAATTGGGAGAACTCAGCTAGGCAAAGAGGCAGAGAGAAGTCATTCCAGAGATGTGTGAGGATGGCATTAGGTGTGGGAAGGAACACATTAACAATGAGCTACCTGACTTAGCAAGATTTGGGAGACGATCAGCTTGAAGAGTTAGCAGTGCAGATTCTCCCACCATTGTTTCCTGTTTTGAAGTAATTAGAATACAATTTATAATATTTAACACCGTTTCCTTTAAAAAGTATCTAGACTATTATTTCCAACAACGACAAAAAAATTAAGTCTACCCATTTTTCTTACAAGTCTTCTCATTATTTTGTGAAACAGATACAGGTCCCATTGCCTTTTGATTTGTCGTATAAAACCGTGGACCAGTGGGAGATAGACCGCAACTCCATACAACTTCTGAAGCGATTGGGATCCGGCCAGTTTGGTGAAGTATGGGAAGGCCTGTGGAACAACACCACTCCAGTAGCAGTCAAAACATTAAAACCAGGTGCGAGAACATCAAAGGCTAAACAACATAATTTGATTTTTATGAGCTCAGTTTGACACTGTAAACGTCCAGAAGGTCATGGGATGGCCAATGCTGTCAGCAAGCAGATGTGGTGATCATTCTCTCTAGCCCAGGTGACCAAAACCTATAGATAAGGCTTTAAAATATAAAGATAAGAAGGTGTTCCCTGGATCAGCTAAGTCTTAAAACATCTCCAATTCAAGATTCCAACAACATATTTCTTCTCTAGAATTAGGATTCAGTCTTTCAATGTCCTTCTCCCCTTTTTCCCTAGCTTTAGTTAAAAAAAATACTGGCTTAACTGAAAATACTTAAAAAAAATCAGATGGAATCTTGGTGCTGTCCAGGGAACAACTATTTTATTAAATATTAATTGTGTATTGTTAAAAGGTAAAATGGTCCATTTAAAAGACCTCGTATTTCAAAATGTAGGAACTATTTTTCCTTTCATCTTCCTTTTCCCTATGGTGGCAAGTAAAAGTACACTAAAATCAATATTTATTCAGCCAGGCTTTATTCCCTCCATTTTAAAGGTGGAGTAAGGAAGAGATTAAGTAACATTTCAAAGATTTACCAATTATATGTGATCTTGAGCAAATTTTTGAACTACTCTATGCTTCTGTTTTGTCATTTGTAAAATAGAAATAATAACAAGGCCAACCTACGAGGGTTATAATGAAGATTCAATTAGATCATTAGTGGAAATGCTTTGTATGGTGCCTGGTTCATAATAAGTGACCAGTTATTATTATTATTATTATTACAAAGTCAGTAAATGACAGAGCTGAGATTTGAGCCTACATCTATCACTACTGCATCATACTTCATGGAAGTGACAGTTTATAAAAGTGCAACATTGCTGTGGTAGCCTCATAGCTGCTTCTGGTAACATAGGTGAGAATCATAACCATAGGCTAGATTGTAGTTCTCTGGGGACCTCTATTATTTATCTTGCCCAGAATTCTTAAAGATTTGGGAAGCCTCCTTTGTGGCAGAACTTGAGCACTTGGGTTTTGCTGGCTAGCAGTATAGTGTGACACCATGGTTCTCAAACCGTGTGCCAAGGGCCATTGGGGCACCACAGTGAATTCACAGGGGTGCTGTGGGATATTTAAAAATTTTGAAGTAAACACCTTGAATACTGCACAAACAGGTAGTTTGCAGATTCAATGTTACATCATGTTACATTCTTTTTGCTGACATCATGTCTTTGTGAAGCTGGTTTTTTGATTGTTACTGTAATTGAAATGTAAGATCCACACAGAAATCAATGTGGACCAGGAAATGGGGGTAGCAGTGTTCATTCTGATTCTAAGACTTAAGTTGTGCATATATCACTTTACTAAGTAATCGTGGTTAAGAGTGAAATAAAAAAGTTTTTTTACCCTTTCAATTTACCTGTGTTACTTTTTCAGATGGCTATTAAATTTTTAGGACAAATACTTCTTAAGTTGTTTGGATCTAAACAAGTAACTATTAGGTATTCCTTTTGGCTTAGGGACGTAGTAAAAAAAGTGACAGAGACACTAAGGGTGCCATGAACTGAAAATGTCGGGACTTTCTAGTCTAACAGTTAAGAGCTTAAAGTATTGCATAAGATAAACCTGAGCTCAAACTTTGCTCTGCCCCATGGACAACTTATTAACCTTTCTGAAACTCCCCATCTGGAAGGAAGAATTATAATAGTTCCTACTTTATAGAGTTTTATGAGCACACACTAAGGCAATGTACATAAAACATGCGCAATGAATTCTTAATAAATGTTAGCTTCTTCCATGGGGTTGCTGACAAATGTGTTCACTGAAGTGCAAACTCACTAGTGCAGGAGTGAACTTTTTTATTAATATATCTGCGAGATGAAACTAACAGAGAGGCACTTTTAAGTGGCCAGATGCCTTATGAGTACTCCAGGTGAGGACATTCTATTCCAGCACCTGAAATTTTCACAACCACTGTGTGCATATGCTTTTAAATCCTAATGTTATTGATAATTGAGACTCAACATTATTATCCAATCTGATCATTCTTTTCCAAAAAGAGGCAGCTAGCTATCCTCCTAACATTGCTTTCTAAGGAAGGCATTTGGGGGGTAAAAAGAGAACAACAACAAAAAGAAAGTCAGATTTCTTATATTTAAAAAAAAAGCCACAATAGTTTTCTCTCCAACAGGAATAATTATTATTGATTTACAGTGTAATAGCTGCAAACAGCTTTGGTGATTGGTTAAATGTCTTCACTTCACTGGGGCCATTAATCAATCTTAGCAGCTATTTATTGCTTAGCAGACTACCACGCAATAAAGATGAGCCTGAAATCAACTCCCACAGTGGCTTTGACAGGCAAAAATTAATATTTAATGTGGCACTACTAGCTGAGTGGAGATTGGGTTTCCTTTACTATGCAGCTGGTTAGCTGTAACCGGCATAGCCAGGAAGGGGTGCTCTAAACAGCCTTCACCTGCAGAGGCTCCTGAGGTACCATGATTTTGGTTCTTGTGGATAGTCTGATTTGGGGATGATTTGAGTGTCCTGCACTCTATGAATCTGATGGCCACGCCAAGCATTAACATAGAAATATATTGTATATATAAATTGTCTGAATAATGATCATAATTGTTGCTATCACTGGAAGCTTCATGAATCAGATTTTTTTTTTTTGGTGGTGGGGTGTCCCCACTATGTGGATGTTTGAATATAGGCTAAACTAGTAACAGACAAGAACAAAGTTATTTATTATGGTTTAGGTGCCTCTTTTATTCTCAGCTCTATTTTGCTACTGTGATTCCAAATTTTAATCCTATTTGATCATGTGAAATAAACCAATGATAAAGATGGAATTGAGGGAGCTCAGAAACACATGATAGAAAGAGAACAGGCCATGTTATCCTATTCTTCCTTTTTAAGTCCTTGTTCCTTCCCCTCCTCAGCCTATGAAAGAAAAAAAACACCATGGTCTGTTTGGTTTTCCCAAGAATATGCATGTAAATGATAATACAAATAATGGTCAACAGTCATTGGATACATATGTGCCAGGCATTGCTATTACCCTGATAATGAGCTTATGATGTCAGTAACGTTATTAGCCACGTTTTAAGATGAAGGAACTGAGGTTCAGAGAGGCTTAATATCTTTCTCAAGATCACACAGGGAGCTAGAAGCAGATCTGTTGTCGCCCAGACAGGTTTGTTTGCCCGTTGCCTAAGGCGGGGAAGCCAATATGCTGAGTCAGCAGGGTTTAGGGCAGACAGTTTATTCCACATAGTGCTAAGCAGGGAGACAGGAGAAATTTCTCAAATCCGTCTCCTTGAGAATTTGGGAGACAGAGTTTTTAAAGACAGTTTGGCAGGCAAGGGATTAGGCAATTATGTTTGTTAATTGGGGCAAAATTATAGGGGGGTAGAAATCATGTATTGCTTCAGTCCCTGGAGTCAAAATTCCAGTTGAGTCGGTTTCTTGGTATGGGCCGCTGGTCCCTTGGTTGGGTCAACCAATCCACTGGAATGCAGAGCCTGGAAGATATCTTAAAAACTACCTTTAGATTTCAAAACAGTAATCTTAACTACGGAGAAAGTTAAGAATCTTTATGACCACCAGTTGCATGGCTCCAGAGTGGCAATTATAGAGAAGGAAACAGGGGGACAGTGACTAATTATTATCATTATTTTTAGCTAGGCCTGTGCCCTATTTTTACTAGGCCCTTACCACTGTTCTCGCCTTGTACCCCTCTTTATTAATTTGTAAGGGCAGTTTCAGATCTGGGATTTGTGCAGAATCCAGACTTTGATCAGACCTGGGTTCTGAATTTCTAGACTCTCAAAGGGCAGACTGCCTGAATGCTTTATGTGAAATGATCTGCAGGTCACATGTAACTCTTCTTAACCTTACATTAATAAACAAGTCACAGTGTTACCTTAGAATGTCAAAGCTTATCCATACCTGTGTTCGAACACCAGTTGTAAAATATCCAACATGGAGAGGGTGATGAACTTAGTGTTCTTCTTGGGCATCACTGGAAATGATATTTGCAGTCTCCATACTGAATACTAAGATGTGGAATGAGGTGTTCCTTCAATTACAGTAATGCCTCTGAAACATCATATCCTAAAAGAAATAAAAGATTTTAAAATTACTGATGAATGTAAACTCCAGGTATCCTTCCTCCTCTTAGGAGGTAACTACTTGACACCTTGCATAGTGAGTGAGAGTTTAACCATTTAAATGCAATTTAATTGTAGATGAGTCTTCAAAATAGGCCCCCATACTGCCGCATTGATTTGGTCAAGCTATTAAGGCTTTGACTGTGGAAACAGATAATACAGAAGAGAATGCTGAATTTTCCAAGTTAAATGTATAAACTGGTGAAAAAAAAAAAACCCACTAACTTTTGGGGATGGCCTTGAATGTTTTCTAATTGGCCTATGCCCTATGTTCCTGCAGAATGAAGGACAAAATATATGGCAGAATGTCATTGTTTTAGAATTTTTTCCTGCAGCTCTTCCCATAGTGGGCACCACAGACAGGGCAGCTATCAGTCTTCTCTGAATCCCAGAACAAAAAGCTCTGGCTGCAGTAATTAAACACTCAGCATCCTTCAGTATTTATGTTAATAGAATGTCTTCTCTTTTCGTTAAGATACCTGCCTCGTTTTATCAATTAGACCTTCAGTCTCTCCTCTTTCTTTCATTTTTCATATAGACCTGAATCAACCTCTTTTTACCTTCAGGTCGTAACACATAAACTGCACACCCCTGATGCACCCACATCCAGTTATTAGGCTGCCCCGGCTGAACTGATTCTCTTCTTTGATAAGTCTGAAGATTTGTGCTACTGCTGTTCTGACGTTACTGAGAGGCAGGGCAGGCAATCTTGGTGATTCCCACCAGACTGCTGTGAGGATAGGAATGCCTCAATAACACAGAGTGATTTCCCCCTCTTCTTGTTTCAGGTTCAATGGATCCAAATGACTTCCTGAGGGAGGCACAGATAATGAAGAGCCTAAGACATCCCAAGCTTATCCAGCTGTATGCTGTTTGCACTTTAGAAGATCCAATTTATATTATTACAGAGTTGATGAGACACGGAAGTCTGCAAGAATATCTCCAAAGTAAGCTAAAGACAATAAAAGGGGGAGAAAAGAGGAATTTAGTTTAGCTAGTCCTATAAACATCAATTTAGTAAGCCTTCTGTAACCCAAAGAATATTTACTATGTGTATATCTGTGAGAACAAATGTCTTAACATTGAATGGCTCAACTACTATTTAATAGGATATATACTGTGTACTCAAAGGGAGGAAAATATTTATGTACTGGAAGAGCAAATTGTTCACGATAGACATATTAGAGTACTTAAATGTAATGTGGGAAATTAAAGAATGGATATTTTGCACGATGCTTTATTTCCTACACTAATTGAACATTATCAGTCATGGACAAATATTTTATATGGTGTAGAATTTGGGGACATGGAATACTTTCGGGAAAAGAGGAGAGATGTATCCTATCTTTTCCTTCTTTGCCAGTATTTGACAACATTGTACTTGTTGGTATTTAAAATACTTCCGCTGCCAGTCAACATTGGAATTTTCAGACTAAAAAGCAGAAATATACTATTGCTTTATTTCTACATTTGCTTCCTATAGTCAGAGAAGACTGAAGGGCATTGTGAAATTTTGATGTTTATTACAAATGAATAATTTAACAAATAACAACACAGTATAATAAGTATTAAAATGAGATGTTCAAAGAAGTTGAGATCAAGTACTGAGAGAATAATTCATGATTTAAAAATAGACTTTTTTTCTGCAATTTCTCGAAATGTCAGGGTAGGATTAATAGGATGTACAGAGGTAAAGGGAGGTGAGAATGATGGAACAAAGATTTCAGAAAGATAAGAGTATTCTCTGATTTTAGGGTGACTTGTGAAGCTGGTAATATTAAATTACAAACAACGTAAGAAGAGCAAAGAACATTCTGTTGAAGACAAAAATATACCTAGCTCCCTTGCATGAAGATATCAAATTTAACAGCATCAGGATGTGTTACCCACCATAGAAAGACTAACTTTGGCTACTGAGCCCTTCTGCTTTCTTCCCAAAATGCAAATGTGATTTTGGGTCAGAGCTAATAGAAAAGCTTTATAAAAATGGTCACTTATAATACACACATTATTAAATCTAATAAACAATTCCCCATGCTCAGACTTATCAGCAGCATTTAATTCAATGGACATTCTCTCCTCCTGGAAACACTTTCTTCATTTGGCTTCTAGGGCACTTCACTCAATAGCATCTCCTCCTTCCTTCCTTTCTTTCTTTTTTTTTTTTTGAGACAGAATCTCACTCTGTTGCCCGGGCTAGAGTGCCGTGGCGTCAGCCTAGCTCACAGCAACCTCAAACTCCTGGGCTCAAGCGATCCTCCTGCCTCGGCCTCCCGAGTAGCTGGGACTACAGGCATGCGCCACCATGCCTGGCTAACTTTTTCTATATATATATTTTTAGTTGTCCAGATAATTTCTTTCTAGTTTTAGTAGAGACAGGGTCTCGCTCTTGCTCAGGCTGGTCTTGAACTCCTGACTTTAAGTGATCCTCCCGCCTCGGCCTCCCAGAGTGCTAGGATTACAGGCATGAGCCACTGCGCCCGGCCCTCCTTCCTTTCTTGCTGTTTCTTTTCAATCTATGTGATTTCCCTCATCTCCCAGACCTCTCAATATCTTGGAATTCTCCAGAATGATTTGTAGCATCACTAGTTCTTTTGTTAATCTCATCGTTAAATTGTCTACATCTTGACAGTTCCCCAAACTTTATCCTTACCTTACTTCAGAATTATATATCCCATTGCTTTCTTAATTTCTCCACTTGGGAACAGTCTCCATCGGAATAATAGTCTACGTAGGTATGCTGCCGTAACAAACAGTCTCCAAATCCCAGTTGGCTTAACAGAACAAGGGTGTATTTCTTGCTTATGCTATGTGTGCAAAATAGATTGGCTTGTGGCTCAGCTCTTTGGATCACCCTGCCAGGAGAAGGGGATGAGACTAATCTCATCCTGGTTCTTAAAGCTTCTGACCAGAAGTGACAGAGGGATTACTTCTGTTCCCTTTCCATTTGGGCAAATCAAGTCAAAGGATAGGGAAGTAGAATCCTCTAAAGTACGTGAAAGGAGAAAAAAATTAAATCTTTGTGAACAGTCCTAATTTCTACTACATATGTTTTATTAGAAATTTCAAAATGACATGCCCCAAACTGATCTTGTACTCTTTCCTAGTAATATGCTACTCTTGCAATCTTTCTTTCTTTGGCCATGTCAGCACTTAGGCCTGATACCTTGGAGACATCTCTACTTCTTCTCATATACCATCATCTAACCAGCCAGCCAAATCCCATTGGCTTGCCTTCCAAATATTTTCAAGATTTTACTTCTCAGTGCTCCTACTCTGACCCAGGCCATTATTGCCTCTCTCCTGGATTCTGCAGTAGCTCCTGACTGGTCTCCCTCTTTTGATTCTTGTCTTTTTCAATCTCTTCTCAACACAACAGCTAGAGAGATCCAGTTAAAATGTAAATCAGAGCATGTCCATCCTCAGCTAAAAACCTGCCATGACTCCCACTGGTTCTTATTTCTGTGTAACTCACCAAGTCCTATGTGACCTGGCTCTCCATTCTCTCTTAGGTCTCATTCCCTAAAACTTCCCCTCTGTCACTCTGTGTCAGCCACATTGGCCCTCTTTGCAATTCCTCCTAGCCTCCAGGCATGCTTTTGCCTCAAGCCCTTTGCGCTTGCTGTTTCCTCTGCCTGAATTTTTTTTTTAATGACATCTATCCACATGCGTACTTCTCATTTTCTGCAAATCTTTACTCAGATGTGCCCATCTTGAATCCTTTACTGGTCACCCTCTAAATGCTAAAATTTAATCTCCTTCTACTGACTCTTAGTATTCCTTTTCCCTGCTTTTTGTTTTATCTTCTTAGCTGTTAATCATCTTATAAAATATGATTTATTTATTTAGCTTATTTTCAATATCTTCTAAATACAATTTCTTGAAGACAGAGATTTTTCTTTGTTTTTTGTGCTAGAACAATGCCTGGCACATAGAAGGTGTGAACTTAATTATGTATTGACTGATCAAATACATAGGTTAAGTTGGGACCATCCTTAACCTAGTAAGATTGGGTTGGAGTCAAGGTTGTTTTAAGACTCTTGGTATCAGCTTGAAAAGATCCAAATAGTATGTGGAAAACTTCCTGGACATTGATGATTTCTCGTTGATGTGGTTTACTTAGGGTTAAGTAGAAACCCTGTCATCTTCTGGGTTAGGCCATCAGGGTCAAGTTTATTAACGCCTTTCTTTGTGAGGATACTTAGCAGCCAGGAAGAGAAATGAAGATATTCTCACTAAAGAAAATCCCTTCCCAATCAAGAGGTTGTAAATTCAATAAAGTGATCCTAAAATGAACCTACCACTCTTCAGCAGTCAATCATGATAAATATTATTAAGCAGAATGATTCTTGAGTAATGAACATAATTGAAAATATTTTCTTGCTGCAGATGTAAATTGTCACAGATTTGTGAACCTTTATATCAGTTTTGATATATGGTGGTTGTAGTAGAAGTGTGCTCTGAGGTTTACTTAGGCAGTTCCTAGGCTACTGTACCCTTCAGGATAGGAAATGTATGTTACTTAATTTCCTCCAGTATTGTGCCTGCCAGTGAAAACCTCTTTCTATCCACTGTAATAGGATTAGATGTTGTATTTGATAGTTGAAATAACATACATATTTTTCTATATAACCATCTTTGTAGTCCCTAAGCATGGCTGAATTTTTTTTTAATAATATATTTCTCCAAAATGGGAGAAGTCTGTCAAAAAACTTTAGCATTGAGGGTAATTGATGACAGGTATTTCTTGCTGAAATTTAGGAAGGATAAATGTCTGCATTTTTTTTTAGTTTAGTCGGGCTTCCTCTTCCACCCCCAATAAATGTTTATAAAGCATCTAATATATGTCAGGCATTTAAGTACTCTTTAAAGAGCAGCAAACATTTTCTATTTTTATAAATCTAGTCCTAAAATGTTCGTCATTCTCATGGACAGTTCACTTAAGTGGACTGAAGTAGACAGAAATATTTTCATTGATACATCTTTTAACTGAATACAACTGTATAACTATTTGCTATATGAATGGAAGTCTCTCCATTATCCCCTGTCTTTTGGGTGCTCAGGAGCCATGTGTGAGGTAAATTTTAGGAAGACAGTGTAAAAATAGTTCTTGAGATTACAAGATTTAAGTCTCAGACATACCTGAATTTGAATCTCCTCTCTACAACTTACCACCTGTTCCTCCAAGTAGCAGGAACACCTGTGAAATGGGGGAGCATAATAACAAGACTTCATATAGTTGTTCTGAGTATTAAATTAGGTGATTTATTGGAAATGAACCATATGACAAAGAGGTAGGAGAGGACCATATATGTTTAATTTTTTTCCCTAAAAATCTCTATATAGCACTTACTATGTGACAGGCCTTTTTCTAAGTCTTTTATAAATATTAACTTAGTTCATTTTTCTAACAATCTTATGAGGTAAGTATCATTATTAGTATCCCCATTTCACAACTGAAGAAACTGAGATATGGAGAGGTTAAGTATTAATAACCTATCCAAAGTGGAAGTCTGGCTCCATAGTTCATGCTTTTCACCAATTTCATAGCACTGATGTTATTTTCCTAATATCAACCCGTATTAGTTACCTACTGCTGCACAACACATTGCCCTAAAACTTAGTGGCTTAAAGCAGCAAACATTTATCATCTCACAGTTTCTGTGATTAGGAATCCAGGAGCAGTGTAGCTGGATCTTCTAGTCCAGGGCCTCTTCTAAGGCTGCAGTCAGGGTGTCAGCAGGTACCCTAGTCACCTGAGGGCTCTAGTGGAGATGGATCCACTTCCAAACTCACTCACATGAGTATTTCCTCCTGGGCTGTTGGATTGAGGAAGTCAGTTCCTTGCTGGCTATTGGCTGCAGGATGTCCTATGTTCCCTGACACATGGACTTTCCATAGGTCAGCTTGCAATGTAGCAGCTTGCTTTATTAGAGTTAGCAAGCAAGAGAACAATAGGGTAGAGAGTGTCAGTAAGATGATGTCAGAAGCTTTTATAACTTGATCTTAGAAGTGATACTCCATCACTTTTGCCATGTTCTATTTGTTCAATCTGAATCACTAGATCCAGAACACACTCAATGGAAGGGGCTTTTGCAAGGGCATGAATATCAGGAGGTGGGTATCACTGGGAGGCACTGTAGGAGCTGTCTACCACATAGTTTATGGTTAGTCCCAGCTTGTCTTAATTTCATACATTTATTTTCCTATGGAGTGAATTTGATATCAAAAGGCATAGCTATTTTCGCTATCATAGCAGCAATGCTTTTCCATTATACTACACACTGAATCATATTTTATTTTCATGCATACATCTCGTTTTAGGCTAAATAATTAATGTCAGCTACTGTAACATACAATTCAAAACTCTGTGAATTAACACAAAAAATATATGTTTTCGATATGAGTTAGACTGCTCTTTTAGGTGGCTTTTTTTAAATGGACGACACAGGGATTCAGACACATGTGGGCCTACCATTTTGAAATTCATCCTGTTAGCCACAAAGATGTGGGAGATTTTAAGGCCAGGCCTGTAAGTGATGTATATAATTTCTGCACACGTTGCATTGTCCAGAACTAGCGACATGGTCCAACTTAACTGCAAAGGATGATGGAAAATTACTTTTCTGTATGTGCCCATGGAGAAAAGAAAGGACAAAAGGATTGAAGAGCAGCTAGTTTTGCCTCACATCTTGTTGAAATATACTGCTTGCCTTAAAAAACAGATATATGTACACACACATATACATACAGTGCTTAAGTCTTTCCCATTTAAAAATTCCTTTTCACTCTATTTTATTTTTTATTGAAAAACTAGCATATATGTCAAAAGCACATAAATCATACTGTGCAGTTTAACATGTAATCATAAAGCGAACAAGTAAAAGACTGTGCAGCCACTGCCCAGATCAAGAATTAGAAGATGGACAGCACCCCAGAAACCCCCTGAATACTTTGTCAATCACAACCACTCACTATCCTGAATTTTATGATAATTGCTTTCCCTCGACGTTACATTTACCTCTAGTGCATCCTTCTTGTCTTCCCATCTTGGCTAGGGTTTTGGAATTTGCTTTCTCCTCTTGCTGTCTTCATGTCTTCAACTCCCATTCAGCCCTCAACTCCTTATACTCTATCTCCTGCTCTTCCTGTCACTACGATCACCAATGACTCCTTAATTATTAGATTTAACAAGTATCTTTTAGTCCTTATCTTACTGGACTTATTTGTGGTATTTGACTATGATGGCGACTTTCTCTTTCTCAAAACATTTGACCTGTTACAATGTTCTCTACCTTCCCCCCACCTTTTATTCTTCTGGCTGATTCTTCTCAGTTTTCTTGAAGGTTTATCTTCTTCTGCCACACCCTAAATATTGGCATTTTTCATGATTCTGTCACATCTTAGCAATCTCATCCACTTTTAATGTTTTAACTCCCACTCATAAACTATGACTGTTAAATCTCTATCTCTAGCTGCCTATTCTCCCCTGAGCTCCAAGACCCATATACTTGTCTTCTCTCAGGCATTTCCACATGAGTAATCCATATGTCTCTCTAGTTTAACAAGTCCCATATGGTTTCATTTCAATTAGGGAGGAGCAATGATAATAATAGTTAGGACGAATGGGTTCTTCCTAGGTACCAGGTTTTGAGTGCTTTACATGTCTTAACTCATTTTAATGCTTATTTTAACAACTAATAAAATGAGTAGTTACTATTCTCATTCTACAGATGAGGAGACTGAGGCGTGAGAGTGTTAAGCTTCTTGCCCAAGGACACATACAAATACGAGATATGGCTTGATCTAGAGTCTGGCACTCTTGCTTCAACTACCAGTCTTCCTGACACCTGTACTATATCTGCCTCTCAGATCAGGGCTTGTGTCTAAGACTCTTGACCATGAATCCAATGGACTTTACATAATAGGATTTGACTTATTTGGGCAAGGATAACAATAATAAGTTTGGATTTATGTGAGATTATTTTAATTCTCCAGAAATCTGAAAACATCTACCAACAGTATGGCAGCTAAACGCTACCCAAGAATGACTTCAAAAAGTCACCGCAAAGTAGCACTGACCCCCTCTACTAATGATTAAATTGAACCTACTACATAAATGTCCTGTATTTAGTTATAGAGAATGAGCCATAGGAGAAATTCTGTCTATTAAAGGTGTGTCCATGCCCAGAGAGATGAGCAACCTATTCTAACAGATTAAGAAAGGGAAATTAAAAAAAATATCAAGTTTAGTGGTACAAATGTTACATATGTTTTATAACTACTGACAGACCCTATATTTTTTTTTTAGTGAGCTAGTTTTTAAGAACAATAAGATGGAAGAATGAGAACTTTTCATTGGCTCAGCCATGCACATTGGTACTATTTTTTTTTTTTTATTTCAGCATATTACGGGGTACAGATGTTTAGGTTACATGTGTTGCCCTTGGTTTCCCTCCCCCCAAGTCCGTGTTTCAAATATGTCCATCCTTCGGGTAGTGCGCATTGCACTCCTTATGTATACAAATACCCGTCCCCTCCTTCTCCCACCGCCCTCCCCCTTCCCCAGCATCCAATAGATGTTGTCCTGATATGTGCTTTTATGTGTTGATTAGTTAATACCAATTTGATGGTGAGTACAAATGGAACCCGTTCTTTTGCTCTTGTGGTGCCCCACTTTGGATAATGGGCTCAAGTTTAATCCAGGAAAATGTAAGTGGTGCTAGATCACTGTCATTTCTTATAATTGAGTAATATTCCATTGTAAACAAATACCAAATTTTGATAATCCACTCATGGATTGACGGGCACTTGGGTTGTTTCCACATTCTTGCAATAGTGAATTGTGCTGCCATAAACATTCGGGTGCAAATGGTGCTGGGAAAACTGGATAGCTACATGCAGAAGACTGAAACTAGACCCCTACCTCTCACCTCTCACAAAAATCAATTCAAGGTGGATAACAGACTTAAACCTAAGGCATGAAACCTTAAGAATTCTAAATGAAGATGTTGGGAAGACCCTCTCAGACATCGGCCTAGGTAAGGAATTCTTGAAGAAGACCCCCAAAGCAATCGCCGCAGCAACAAAAATAAATAAGTGGGATCTAATCAAATTAAAAAGCTTCTGCACTGCCAAGGAAACTATCATTAGAGTGAATAGACAGCCCACAGAATGGGAAAAAATATTTGCTCTCTACACATCTGATAAAGGGCTGATAACCAGAATCTATCTAGAACTCAAAAAAATCAACAAGCAAAAATCAAACAACCCCATCAACAAATGGGCAAGCGAAATGAACAGAAACTTTTCAAAAGAAGACAGAATAATGGCCAGCAAACATATAAAAAAATGCTCAACATCTCTAATCATTAGAGAAATGCAAATCAAAACCACAATGAGGTATCACCTAACCCCAGTGAGATTGGCCTCTATCAAAAAAACACAAAACAACAAATGTTGGCGAGGATGTGGAGAGACAGGAACTCTTCTACACTGCTGGTGGGACTGCAAATTAGTGCAACCTCTGTGGTAAAGAATTTGGAGATACCTCAGAGAGCTAAAAATAGAAATACCATTCGATCCAGCAATAGCACTATTAGGCATCTACCCAAAAGAGCACAAAACATTCTACGATAAGGACATCTGCACCCGAACATTGGTACTATTTTATAGGTTCAATGACTAAAACAAACTATGTAATGTTTGAAAGAAATTCAGTAGCAACTAAGTAATAATTTCTATGAACAGATGACTCAATGACATGTGATATTGAAGAAAGGCACTAACCGGACTCTTTCAGATAAATGTAGCCATGTTTGGATCATGTGATGCCTTTGTTCCTTTCTCAGTGTAATGCTCATTCAGGGAAGAGAGGGCCGTAGCCTTGGAATGTGCTTGAACTCTGAAAATTGTTGCCTTATTAACCCTTTATGGAAAATGAAATTGTATCGATTACATTTTTTGCTTAACAGATCAGTGCCATTGGACTTAATTTCACTGAGATAGCTCATTCATCAACATTCTCAGAATTCACTTAATAGTTCATATGTTCCCCGAAGTAAATATCTTATTTTCTCTTATTGCTTAGATGATGCTGGGTCAAAAATCCATCTAACTCAGCAGGTAGACATGGCTGCACAGGTTGCCTCTGGAATGGCCTATCTGGAGTCCCAGAACTATATCCACAGAGATCTGGCTGCCAGAAATGTCCTCGTTGGTGAACATAATATCTACAAAGTAGCAGATTTTGGACTTGCAAGAGTTTTTAAGGTGGATTTGGTTTTGTTTTAATTCATTTTTGTAATAGGTCAAAAACTCAACAGACTGGTAGACCAATAGATTTACTGTTATTCTTTAAAACAATGTTTCTCCAAGTTCTGTGGTCTACAGACCACCTCAGTGGCCCAAGACCTTACAGACAAACTACCTGTGCATTCCTATTTCTTCGCCAAGGGAAAATAAGCAGAGAAAACAATGACCAACCGGATTTAGAAGTATGTAATTAAGTTTGTAGTTGAATTAGTGATTTGTTTCTCAGTATCAGTAGCCTCTCTTTGTTTGCCTCTATTTCCTTTACAAAAAGAAGTACACTTTGTACAGTGTTATCCTACCCACCACTGCTCCCTTTATGCCACACTACTCTGCATGTTGCCATAGTTCTTCAGCAATCATTGGCTTTTCCATTTTTCCTCCCATTTTGTGACCTCAGTCCAAAAGACATTGATATAGGAGATATGATATTGGGTGTTTTTCTCTGAATTTAATTTTAAATTTCCACACTGTATCTTAAAAATATGGATGTGGGACGTGAAGCACAACAAATAATGAGTCTCTTGATTCTCATAAATTCATCATTTTCTCTTTTTTGTAAATTAATTAGAAGCCCAGTGAGTTGATATATTAATGTAAATCATGTGGATCTTACTTTTCAGGTATTAGCAAGTGGTTACATGGTAATTATCAAAGTCAGTGGCTCTTCAATACCAGCAGTAAATCAAAAAACAGACAGATTTTGCTTCCATTTTTTTAATTTGTTCAAGACCAGACATGAAGTCTGAATTGTCATGTATGAATTTTCCCACATGTAGTAGAATGTTCCTTCCAGTACTATTCTTAGCACATATTAGGCTTTCAAATAAAATTTTGTTAATAATTTCCCATAAATTTTTCAGTCTTGTATGCCAGATTCAGAATTTGCTACTGTAATTATCAATTGAACTAAGCTTATTTTGTATCTTTTCCCTCTAAATTTTAATGTGAAGCAGGTTATAAATGAATGAGGGCAGTAGCAAAAAAAAAAAAAATCCCTTTAACTTGGCTTGATTCCTTAATGCATTAACAGGTAGATAATGAAGACATTTATGAATCTACACACGAAATAAAGCTGCCGGTGAAGTGGACTGCACCTGAAGCCATTCGTGCTAATAAATTCAGCATTAAGTCCGATGTGTGGTCATTTGGAATTCTTCTTTATGAAATCATTACTTATGGCAAAATGCCTTATAGTGGTGAGTAATTAATTCTGAAGTGGGCCTTTTTCCTGCAGGTCACTTACTTAGGTGTGACTTTAACTGCTTTGCCCAGACTTAGAGGGCAAAGTTATGAGGCTGACCACACCATGTACCCGTGGGAGCTTGATAGATAAAATTTGATGATGATAATTTGCATTAATGAGGTGGTTTATTGCTTCTCTCTTCTTTGCTATTGAATTGCAGTCTTATAGACATTACTTGCCGCAGGATTTAGTTTTATCTCTGCAACCTGGGAAGGGAATGGTAGACCTCATAGCTTTGCTAGGGAAATTGATTTGCTTTGTAACCTAGAGTATAAGCGTCTTTGAGTTTAAGACTCTGATCTTTAACTTTTTTTTGTTGTTGTTGGATTTATTCTATATTTTTTAGGTATGACAGGTGCTCAGGTGATCCAGATGTTGGGTCAAAACTACAGACTCCCGCAACCATCTAACTGTCCACAGCAATTCTACAACATCATGTTGGAGTGCTGGAATGCAGAACCTAAGGCACGACCAACGTTCGAGACACTGCACTGGAAACTTGAGGACTATTTTGAAACAGACTCTTCATATTCAGATGCAGATAACTTCATAAGATGAACACAGAGGAAGAATATTAAATAATGAAGTAGCAAAAAAAGAATTGAATAATCAGTCTAGAAATACAATCTTTATCGACCAACTGCAAAATCAGTTTATCTTGACATATGAAAATGATAGGGTAAATTTGGCCAGGTATTATGAAAAAGATTGTGCATTTTATTGACTGGGCAACACTGTAGGACAGTCTAAGATGATATATCATTTTCTCACTGCCTGGTAAAATTAAGCACACTAAACAAAGTTATTTTTCTTTTTAAGAGATGCTTACATTTCTATTTATTGTCTGAAATGCCGATCAAGAGAATCAACAGATGATAGCCAGTTTTTACTCAGTGACTGTTGTAGCATTTTCCTGTTTACTGATTACAGTGGTTATTCATTATTCCTCGGATTGCTGAATCCCATCAGACTGTTATTATGAAGGAATTTGATTGCTTTGCTGCACAGCAGGACCTGTGCTTTGAGATTTTTTTTCTCTTTTAAAATATCCTGTAACTACAATGATGGTAAAGCCATGTTAAATGACTTGATTGTACTTGGAGTAATTGCACATATTTTTTTCCTATGCATAAAAAAATGAAACAGCTGTTGAGAAAACGAATTAAAATCTTTCTCATTTTGTAGAAGGAAATGATGGGATTTTTTCTATACCTCAGTATGTGTCATCTGAGAATCATCTACATTAGTGTTAATCCCTTAATGTTGAGAATCAGGTTGCAAAGCTGATGAGTTATTGCCTATGGAAATATGTGAAAAACATCTAATAGCCTGCCAAGTCTAAGAAATAAGTATCAAAATAGTTTAGAAAAACGAGAGGAGGGCAATAGAATTGCTATGGCTTAGGACTTTTGAATAATTTAAAAAAAAAAAAAAGAAGTACCTTTTGGCATATAGGCCAGAGTTTTAAATGAACTGCAAAACAGGTCAAACTCTATTTCAGAACGAGAGACTAGAAATAATGTCTGAACTTGGTTATGAAACTATATTTTTTGTCTGGTAGGGCAAGGAATTTTACTCAACTTAAATTTGCATTAACCTTTGTAACATTACTATCTTCTGAAGCAATGGGTGTATCAAATTCTCTGCCTCATTAGATGACTAGGGAGACTTCTCTAAGGTGGTTTCAAAATCAAATATATATTCAAAGATCTTCTGATGTAAAGCATTATGAATGAAAGCCATGAGAAAACAGGATATTTTCAGTATATTCTCTTTTCTGTCTTTAGAAGACAAGAGCCTACCTAAATAGTTACAGAAACCCACATTCAAAGTGGATTAATAAATAAATCTGCAAACTCTTTTAACTGGGAGGTAGTGAGGGCTCCAGGCACAATACAATCAGCAGTTAAATGATGTCAGTAAAGGCCCAAGTCCTTTCCAACTTTGGCCTCTGCCATCAGCATTGTCCTCATTTCCAGGTAACAGATGCCTGTCATTGTAAAACTGGGGCTCCTTGTTTCCTTTTCCTCATCTAGCAGGAGAAAATGGGAAACGTCTCTCCCAATATTGGATAAAAATCATTTTTATTTTCTTGTTCAGGCAAACTTGGGTCATATGCCAGCCCTGGACCAATAATAGACTTAATGTGAATGCTATGTGCTAACTGGCTTAGAATAAATGCTAAGACTGAAGCTGAGAATGTGGTTACCTTCCCCAGAAGCAGGTTCAGAGGTTGGCTTTTCTGAATAAGATTAGAGAATGTTAGCTGCTGCATAAGTGTCCAGTGAGGAGAAAATCCTTTGAGATGAATTAACTGTTAGATTTTATCAATCTGTGTATCTGTTTATTCATCTGTTTAATATCTATTGATCTGTCCATCCATCTATACATCTGTCATCATCATCTCAACCCCCTCCTTTCTCTCTCTCTCTCTCTCTATATATATATGTTTATATATATATATACACACACACGCACACACATATATATGTGTATATGTATATGTGGCAGGTAGGTGTGTGCATATACACTTTTCTGAAGACCTTGGACTAAAATAGGTCATGTAGAGCTAAAGATTATAAAACCCCTCAATTCCTTTATTAGCAGAAAATATTTGTAAGATAAGATCAACACTGATCTTAATCAGTTGACTGTGTACAACTTCAGTTATTTATTTAAAGTCATCTAGTCTAATGTAAGCAAAGAGCAAATTATAAATAACCAATTAGTAAAAATTAAAAGAAAATAGTTCATTTTTTCAAGTTCATTTATTCGTGTTCAATTCTGCTTGGGCATATAAAGGACTGAATGGAAATTTTCCCATTTCCATTGTGCAAATTCAACTACTATATAATTCGTCTCTTTGTAGTAGCTAATAATAATAAATTTTTTAGTAAGATCTGATTTTGAAATATAAAAGGAAGGTTATCCTTTCCTGTTTTAATACCACATGAAACCCGTTTAACTTACTGTGTTTGATTCTTAGGGACATTTATGTTCAAGGTTCTGTCAAAGCAATCCATTATTCTTGTTTTTACCTGATGGATCATGGAGAAAAATAATGGATTCAGTTATGAGAAGCAGTAATAGATTTTTTTAAAACTGACATAAATTTCTCTCCCTGTATAAAATAAAAGGATCAGGAAAAGATAAGTTGAATTTTCCCACAATGAGCCAGCTCTTGTTAAATTTACCTCCCATAAATTGTAGCAAAGCACTTTTTATGTAATGTTTTATTTATGTAATTCAGTTATTTGGAGATGGTGGTGAGGGACGTGAGTACATCATTTCACGTTGTATTTCAAATCTCTTTTGACAAAAACCGTAAGAATTTTTGCAAGAGAAAAAATTCAAAGTTCCATTAAGCCTCCTTTAAGAAGGTAAGGAAGGAAATAGGTTTAAATTACATAAGGTCAAAAGAAGCACTGGGTGGATGCCTAATAGTTGTGGAATCTGAATATTTTGCCTTCGAAAACAAAGTAAAAGTTGTGACCAGCAATCTGCAAACTGGGCTGTGGGAATGGATAGATGTAAAAGACAAGAACAAGCCTGTGGGGGAATATCAGGCTGGGCCCACTCTCAACTTCTGCTCACAATGTGCATCTGTGTGATGACCGCATGGATCCAATGAACCATGAGGACCCAACTCTTCCGACTCTCTGGTGGCCTAAAGGGAACCATTGCCCTTGGAAGGATGCCATCCCACCACCCAGCGGGAGCTTCCTGGAGGAAGCAGGGCCCAGCTGGTGTTCCACGGCTTGTCAAGCATATGCCATATCTGCAATCACGTTTTTCATGGTCTAGTTGAGCATATTTTTTCTGGACCAGACAGCCTTCCTAGTAGTGTGTCAATGGTAACTTATTAGGACGCGTCTAAAAGACACATTATGTGAACCAGAGTGGTGATTATTTGGGTACCTTGTTCAGATTGCATCATCGTGTTCTCCCATTGAGAGAGGCCACTCTTAAAAAAAAAAAGTAAATGAGCTTTGTAGACCTAAGTATTGGAATTGTCAATGGGCCAACATGCCAGTATTTGATTCTTGTATTTCCTGACATCATTATGGAGAAGGTTTGGTTTATAATCTTCAAAATGATGACAAAAGTTCAGTGTCATAGGATCAAAAAAAAAAAAAATCTGGCAAATTTGGTAGAGAATACCTACAAATCTTTTAAATCCATGACCCCAGCAATATTTTAATTTTCACAGTGGCACCCTTTTACTGCCTACATTGCCCCATGAAATTCTTTCAGATTTTTCTCTGTATTTATTAACAAAATGATGTTAGTAGACCTCTCAAATTATTTATTACATTTAGAAATAAACTGGAGAATAAAAATAGGGTGTAAACCTTGAATTCCAGAGCCTTTAACAAGTTTAACACTAATCTGTATTCACATGACACTATCTACATAGGGGTTATAAGATTAGGTTATAAGCAAAGAGATGCCCAATTATTTCTATTTACTCTTCTTGCCTGGACAGTTAATTTATCTATTAGCCATCTGAAACAATAGACTTCAGTGTAACATCTTTTTCATTCTCATGGGAAACAATCAGCTCTTCCAGAAAAGACTAACCAATATCAAACACACCTCAAGTTCCATTAGGTGTATTACCTTGCAGGGGATTCACGCAATATACACCACAATAACCATGAAATCATATGTTAGGGAAAAATGGTTAAAAGCAACTCAAACCACTCTGTTTGGAAGAAGTTAAATATTGCTTTGTAATAATTTCCTGAGATTTTAGAATAGAAGCTTTGATTGTACTATTTGTGAAAGATAAAACTGCTTGGTATTAACCAAGTTATGTTTAATTATTATGGTCCACAAAATTTTAGGGTCAAAATCTATCATAGCTTTTAATAAATTTTCAAAGTCTATATTTAATTATAGATTTAGAAAGTGAAAAATAAAACCCATCAGCCAAATTAGTCTACTTTAAAGCTACCACAGTGATATTTTTATCTCTTAAAAACATGTATATTTCTATATTGTACCCTTTAATATTTATATTATACAATTGCATGTGAATGTATTACTATATCACACATGATTATATATGTAACAAAAGAGTTAAAGAAGACTTCTTTATTTTATTTTATTATTATTTTTTATAGACAGGATCTCACTCTGTAGACCAGGCTACAGTGCAGTGGTATGATCATAACTCATTGTAACCTTGAACTTTTGGGCTCAAGCAATCCTCCTACCTCAGCCTACCACGTAGCTAGAACTACAGGCGTGCACCACCATGCCCAGCTAATTTTTTTTTACTTTTTGCAGAAACATGGTCTTGTTGTGCTGCCCAGGCTGCTGTCCTGGCCTCAAGCCATCTCCCTGCCTCAGCCTCCCAAAGTGCTGGGATTATAGGTGTGAACCACCACACTTGACAAAAAAAGATCTCTTTTAATTGTATGACTTGTTATAATGCTATTCTTTACCTTGATTCACATGCAACTATTTAAAAGTTTTAAAAATTTCTAGTTTTGAATTCTTTAAAATTTTAATGCAAAGATTTTTCTTGACAACATAGTTTACCCTAAGTGTTCTATCTTTATTCACACAGTATTTATTATGGTCATTATATCAAACTGGTTATTTTTAACTTGACTTTTAAAAGCTGACTTGACTGTCAGAAATCAAATTGGTTGTGGGTCTACAACATAAATTTGACTTATTTCATAGAAAGTGAAATGTCTCTTCAGTTGATTATGTTAAAAGAGTTTACATTTGTATGATAGGGAAAGTAAGTCTGTGAATGCAGGGAATATGACCTAGCCTATGTCACCTACTCACTGCAGGTAAGTTGCTTTGTGTCACTTTTGTCAGAGCTCCAGGCTGATGGAGAAACCTCAAGCTCTTATGTCGTTGGTTGCTATGGAAGTGGGAACGAGAGCTCCAGCGGATCTCATGTTGGCAGTTGCATCCTTGGGCCCAGAAGATACACATCACGTTTGCTCACACTCATTGGCCACAATCACTTGGCTTCAGCCAGACACTGGGAGTGCTAATTATGCAATCCTATCACATACCCAGACATAGAGCTCCAGAAATACTCAGTAAATAGCACTAAAGACTGGCACGCTACATTAAAACATCAAGTAAATTTTAGGTGATGCTGAGTGATAGAAGGCCACGTATACTCATTTATCCATCCCTTTTTTTTTTTTTTTTTGAGTCAAAGTCTCACTGTGTTGCCCGGGCTAGAGTGCTGTGGCGTCATCCTTGCTCACAGCAACCTCACACTCCTGGGCTCAAGCGATCCTCCTGCCTCAGCCTCCCGAGTAGCTGGGACTACAGGCATGCGCCACCATGCCCGGCTAATTTTTTCTATATATTTTTAGTTGTCTGATTAAGTTCCTTCTATTTTTAGTAGAGACGGGGTCTCGCTCTTGCTCAGGCTGGTTTCGAACTCCTGAGCTCAAACAATCCGCCCGCCTCGGCCTCCCAGAGTGCTAGGATTACAGGCATGAGCCACCGCGCCCGGCCTTATCCATCCCTTTTTTGTTAAATACTGTATTCATTCATTCAACAAATATTTATGGATTCCCTACTGAGTAGCAGACACTGGGCTAGATGTTTGGATAAAATTGTGAACAACAGAGGAATGGACCCTGTTTTTTCTAAGCTTACTCTATTAGGGGAGACAGAGCGGGGTGTGTGAATCTCAGTTCACAAACCTAAATGCACAATTTTACCTTGTTTTCCCCCTAAGAAATTATTGTCTGTAAGCTGCTATCCAGTATCCATTATCCCTTTTCTCCTTAATAGCAGAAACAGCTATAGGATCACATTGTCCTGCCTTTGTTGCAGCTAGAGGTTGCCAAAGAGATGTAAGGAAAAGTTGTTGGCAGGACATCTAGTAAGATTTCATAAGAGGTGACAGAGAGCTGGCACAGGCCCTTCTTTGTCTTTTTCTCCTTTGTGATGTTTTAGCTTCAAATTCAGCATCCATCTTAGGCCATGAATTAAACTTAGAGATGGGGGTTCCTTCTAAGTAGGGCCTTGGTCCTTGATGAAGAGGAAGCTGCCATGCCATCCTTGGACTGCTGACCTCAGAAATTCTGGTATAAGAAGGCAGAAATGCTATGCTGTTTGAGCAACTGTTATGTCCAGTCTCTATTTCTAGAGATTAGAATACCCAATTTCTGAATGACATACTGTCCATTTAAAACCATCCTTCCACCAGGTATTGGAAAATAAATCTCAGTTATTTCTAGGATGTTTTCCTAAGTACTGGGTGCTTATAGGGTGTTAAGACTTTGGGGCAGAAGGAATTGTCTGGTGCTGGTACTGGGTCATTACCTGTCCATGTGGCCATCTGCAGAGATATCCTCTCTCCCTTTTGAAGTGATCTTGGTCTCAGCTCAGCATGATACAGTTGAAGAACCAAAACAAATCCAGTTTGACAGGAGTATGGGAGTAACAGGAACAGGACACAATTTAGGGCTAGCCAGGCACGTCCTGTCCCAATCATGGAAGGCTGTATAGTTCAGGTTAATAATCATAATCTTAATCCTGCTGGGAAGACACCAAAAACTTTGAAATCGGTAACATACCTAATTTGGATTTTCAAAATATTAATTTCATGAAAGTATTGCTTAGATGAGGATAAGAATAGACACAGAGATAATTTAGGAAGATGGATTGTCTGCGTGACAGATAATAATGGGGCAGATCAGTAGGTGCCAGGAGATATAGCAAACAATGAATACACATGAGACATTTAGAGGTGGAACCAGCAGAACTTGACAACTGTTTGGCCATGTGGGCCAGGAGTAATTAGGCATCAAGGATGACCCCATGTGTCCTCCGGGAGCAACTGAAATATGGAACAACAAAAGATGAGCAGGTGAGTAGATGTGATCATAGGAGCTGGCTAGTGGATCAGCTTAAGATGTCACGAAACATCCAATTTGAGGTGTTAATCAAGAAGTCGAATGTTTGTACCTGGAACTCAGAAGTGATATAGGAAGCTGACTGAAAATTAAGGAGACATCGGCTTGTAGGAAGTGTTTAAATTCTTGTAAGGAGAGGGGACCCCTGAGGGAAAAAGTATAGAATGAGAAACGGAAGAGGGCGCAGCATCAGTCCCTGCTGTGTGGAAAAGAAGCCAGACCTCCACAAAACGCCACTCCGTCTTTAGCTCAGGCAGAAGCCTGAGAAGTGGGTGGGAAATCATGACGATGTTATCACAGAAGACAAGAATTAAAGAGTAGCCGATTGTATTCAATGTCAGTGAGAAGTCGAGAGTTGGAAAGTAAAAGTTTTCATTAGCTTTTGGCAAGGTGGAGCCCTTAGGAAAAGCGTTTTGATCTGAGAAGTCAGACTGCAGTTGGTTTGAGGCACAAATGAAAGATAAAAGGCTGGGGACAACATTTATTGGAATGGTGGCTTTTTCTCATATGGGGCTGTAAGGGTGAGAAGAGACATAGACAGCAACCAACTGTGAGTGCGGAATTCAGAGGGGTGTGTGTGAGTGTTTCTAAAAATGGGAGCGGCTAGGTCTTGTTTGAATGGTTTAAGAATGGTTATTTCAGCTGAAATAGAGTACATAATATAGTGTAGGAACATTCTGTGGCTCAGCTCTGAAAGAATAGCCAACTGCTATCTTGTTCATTGAATTTATATGGATTGTATAATATAGGCCTTCTTTGTTAAACAAAATATCTTTGCCTTAGGCAATTTAAGTCCAGAATGTAGTAAAACCATATTTTGAACTGATACATCTCTTACTCTAGGACTGACCATTTACTTTGTTTAATGAAATTTTCATGGTGAAATTTTCTTACCTGTTTTCCCAACATTGATCTAGTTTGTAACTATTCTGAGAGTAGCTAGATTGCTTTTCCTTAGAAATATGTTTTATCTAGATTAGAGAAAGAGGGAAAAAAGAAAAATTTCAAGTAATTTCAAGTAAAATATCTTTTCATTTTCCTTGAATATAGACGTCAGGCCTAATTGTTCAAAATGAAACAATATGGCTCATTGCAGATGAAGTATGAAATCCATTTAAGAATATGTTAAAACAGTGTCAAGGAGGTGATAAGAAGCTCAAGTTTTAATATCTCAGGGGGAAGACATTTGAACCACCCCAAAGAATATAATTATAAGAAAGAAGAAAAGGGGAAAAGAAAGGAAAATGAAAACAGAGGAAGGCATGGCTATTTTAAGAAAACATATCATCAAAGTCTTTGGAGAAATGTTTCTTCCTTTATCTGGGTAATTGGCTTATGAATAATGTAGAAATGTTCTTATTTGGCTTAAAATCCTTAATTCAAACCCTAAGTTTTAGGACCTGAGTCAGACAGAAGTGATTTTGCAATAAAGTCTTCCTTGGGCATTATTTTCATTAATGTATTTTCATAGAACTGCAAAATTTTAGAATTGATAAGAACATTGTAAATCACCGTGCTGTCAGGCTATCAGGAGTTCTTCCCCCTTGTAGAATGAAACTCAGAAACAAAAGTAACAAAAAGCAAGGGATATTTAGTAATTTGTGAGATATTTTCCTTTAAATGAATCTACTTTAGACTCTTTAAATCTTTGCAGAATAATTTACAAATTAAAAAAAAAAGATATGGCATAAATAAGGTTGTCTTAAGTTAGTTGTTATTTCTCTGTATTTTAGGAAACTTGTGCTTAATTTAGGGAATTGCAAAGACAAAATTCAAGATGTGATTTTGTGGCTGCACATTAAAAATATTGTAAAGCATGTAAGATGTGCAATGTTGTGCAAACAGAAATGCATGCTCACACCAAGTAATAGCAAAAATTAAAGCAACAGATAAATTAACTTCATGAGTTCTCAGGCTGACCAGCAGATGGGGGCCCAGATTGCTGCCAAAGAGCTTATGATCAGGAGAAAAAAGAAAAGAACCTTAAAAATAATCTAAAATTTTCATATAATATTCAGTTTGGAAAAAAAAATACTGGAAGTATGCTCACTTGATCTTAAGTACCTATGCTCAGACCTACAATAAAGGCATTGATTATAGATTACAATACACCATGCTCCACAATTTAGAGATATGCAAAATTACATAGTTCATGACTCGCCAAACTCTAATTATTAAAATAACTTTGAGTACTCCTTACCAAAATAGAGTTAATAGCATATAGCCCTCAAGAATGTTCCTCTTTTATATATAGATTCTAATATTTCAGCTCTTAGTTTTATATGTATTTTTACGATGCACAGTGCATATCTTCCCACGTGCCCAATTATATTTCAAATGCATTGAAATGGGGCTTTACATATATCTTTGCTCCCTTTCTTTGCTTATTCAATCTTTTAACATAGAAAGTATGAATAAACTTCTATGAAATTAATTTTTAAAAATTACAGGCATTTGGATTGTTATTAATACAAAAAGTAAAACATTGTCAATACTAACTCACAAGCTGATAACTAATCATAGTTCATTTTTTCAATCATAGGAGAGTTAAATTATTATACCGGTAAAAAATTGCACAATTTTTTTTCCCCACTGTGCTTTAGAACTTTTAGGTCAAGAAACAGTGAAAATGATATGTTGTTTGTGGCATTAACTCTGCTTAATTTTGAAGCTTAGAATAATTTTATTTTCTTCCATTAAATCCTTAATGCATTTCAGCATAAATTTAAATATATTAATGTGTCAAATATTGATTTTGTGTTAACACTTTAAGGCTATCTAAATTACATTGATATTTTGTGGATGATCTGAAAACCAGTTGATCTGTACTTTATTATCTGCTCAATATTATGATTATGAATCAATCTGTCAAATAAAGAAGAATTATGTCCTTCAGGTTCATTCTATCCAGGATAAAACATTTCTAATGAAATGAAGACAGAAAGATTCATGTACTTTTTCTGCATAAATGATACAATTATATTATTTTCTCTTTCACTTTTGACATTGCTTGGTTAAATTCTGGCAGTCTCATGTGCATATGTCCTCATAGTGAGATTTTAAGAAAGAAAAATACTACTTGGTTAATGCTGGAAGTGTCCATAGAAGGTTGACTATGTATCTTGTTGGTCTTATTGTTTCTGTGGGAAAAATGGTGAGAATATATGGAATGTTAGAATCCCAATATGCTTCTGATGGACTGCTGGGCTAAGAAAATTTAGCTTTTGAGCCCATTTAGGAGAACACTTGATTTACCTACAGAGCAAGCTTTTAGTAACACTTTCATAGCTACAACTAAGTCGTTGCAGGGAAAGATGAGGGTAGCGGAAAGGGACAGGGTGGTTGTACTTAGAGGAATTTAGGAATTTCTCCTTCCACGGTGTTGTCCCGTTTCCTGTACTTCATACTTCTTATATGTGGCACAGGGTGGGGATGAAATCACATGGAAAAAGAGAAGAAAGGGAACCTAGAAGAAGAAAAAATGTAGCAAAA
This sequence comes from Propithecus coquereli, assembly GCF_000956105.1. NCBI lineage: Eukaryota > Metazoa > Chordata > Mammalia > Primates > Indriidae > Propithecus > Propithecus coquereli. The sequence goes on from NW_012148764.1 coordinate 1,792,767, forward strand.
CAGAGAGACGGTGAGGTAGTGGGAGAAAAATAGTTCATTCTTCTTGAGATTACATAGTTAGATTTATAGTATCTATTTTAGTCTTTGCCAGAGATTTACTGACAGATCTTTGCCAAATCAAATCACTTAATTTTATAAGTTTTTTTTTTCCTCTTGGTAAAATATTATTGTTGGTATTTATGAATTGCAATGAGGGTTTCATGAACATAAAGCTATGAATATTTCATGATCTTGAGATATTTGTATCTAAGTATGTGTTGTCAAATATAGCCAACTCTCAAATACCACTTAGTAGATTATGTGTGGAGAACTTAGTTCTGTACTGATATCCCCTTGCCACATAACATATTTCTGAGCTGTCTGCTTTCATAAGTTAGTCAGTGCGTAGTTAAGAAAAGCAATCTAATTTAATTTTAGTCTGGGCAGTAAATCTTCTGTGAAGGTTGGGATATAAGGAGGTGGGTGAGTGCTGGTGGGAGAACTGCTTTGGGCTTTCATTCAATCTTCAATCCATCATTTATTGAGCAACTGCTCTGTGCCAGGGACTGGGTTAGGACTTGGGAATAAAAATATGAATAATAGAAGAATTCCAGCGTGTTTAAGTGGTAAGCCTTTGGAGCTAGACTTATTGGATTTGAATTCTAGGTTTGAATTACTGGTTGTTAGCCTTGGACATATCACTTAGCCTCCTTTACCTGTTTTCTTATCCATAAAATGGGGATATTACCTAGGCCACCAACTTGTTTTGAGACTTAAGTGAGAAAAGCATATTGAGTAGTGTCTGGCACAGGGCTATGCATTCAATACATGTTAGCTCTAAAGATCCATCTCTGTCCTCCAAGACTGTCATCTATGGTGAAGATGGATGAGTAACCAATGACTATAATATAGTGTGGTAAGTGCTGCTGCTCAGACATGCATGTTGAGGTCTCAGGAGGTACCCTGAAATCAGATTGGATGGTTGGTCTGAGTTGGAAGAGGAAGTCAACTGGTGTTGACTTCATGCTAAGTCAACTTAGCATGAAGGGAGTTTCATGCTAAGCCAAGGATGTGAATACTAGCCTGAAAAAATATTGGCACACACATATAGGCTTCCAGTCTGAATTTCAATCTCGAGACTTGTTCAAGAAATCTAATTAGGGTTATAACCTGCTACTTCTCTTTTAGGACATGAAAGAACTTAGTGTTACATCTTTAGCTTTTGACCCTTTTAGTGCATCAGAGTTTGGTTTAGTTCTTAGGAATACATTTATCATGTCGAAATTTAAAAAGTTAGTTTTATGTTTTGTCTATATTTATTTGTCTCCATTTTCCATATTTCTTGAATTACTATATTCTTTGCATTTTATTCCTGTTTTAAAAATTTAGTCTCTTTCTTTAGAAAATTTTGGAATTTCTTGGTCCTCATAAAATATGTTTATTTGCCTTACATTTTCCTTCGAGTCTGGCATGTATTATGAAAGAGAAAATGACATTGTAGGGGAGCTGGTTCCAGGCTAGTTAATGCAGCATGCAAAGGTGACGTTTGGTAGAGAGAACTCCGTGTGTGAAGAAGGAGGCCTATACCCTAACTCTCTTGAGTCGACTAATTAATCACTCTCAATCTCATATTGAAAACTTTCTGAAATATGGATAAGACAGGGAAAAATGAATATGAAAATTACCAGCACACAGAAGGTTCTTAATAACCTAAGTTGACTCTAGTTTATTCAGCAGCCGCTTGGCTAATATGAATGTTGCATCTAACTATGAGAAATATATTTAAGGAAATTAAATTCATTAATTTAGTGTTTATTTACTGAGCCATTATTATGTGAAAATCCTGTTCAAGAGCCATGGAGAATAGAAGAATATGATATGCTTTTTTCCTAAAGGAGTTTAGAGTCCTCCAGAGTTCAAAATGAAGCTGATGTAAGTTTACCTGGGAGGTTACTGGTGAGTAGTGTAAGGAGGTATCAGAGGAACCCAGGCACCTAGGTAGATGGAAACCACTCATTAGTTTGGACAGTATTTGGATTTCACTGCTTTTGTAATGGAGTTTGAATTTCTTTCCCTTTAGCCCAAAGCTGCTCTCTGGCTCAGTGCTTAATCTTCACTTATGCTACTTGGCATTAAGAAACAGCCAATATTTGTCTGAAATTAAGGATTGAGAAATCAATGTTTTAAAAAAGTGCATAGTAACCAATCTCCTGGGGTATTTACTCACTTTCAGAATCACTTCTATTTAAATCAATGCAAAAGCTCTAGAATTTATTGTTCTTCCTCAAGATCCAGCCCCCTTTCCCCAACATTACACGTTCTCGTGTCTGCATAATTTAGTCTAGAATAATGCCCTAGGAGTTCCAGTAAGAACTGTGATGGCTTTTGTCTCTCTTTGCACCTCAGGGTAAGCACAGGATAGGGATTAAAAGATCTTGGTATTTCAAATCCTTTGGAACTCATTAAGGTGGCCATGTGCACTCTGATTTCAGTTGTCTTTGAAGTTCACCCCATTATGTAAGTTGTGTGTATGTCTCCTAGTTTTTCTCATTGTTTAAGATAATAACCAGAGGGACACACACACATTCACACACACGCATACACACACAGACACACCCCTCTCAAAGACCAACATGAGCTCTCATAGGCAATATAGTTTAAAGCACCAGATCTCAAATTCAAATGTGTGCAGAGGCCAGCCAGGAAAACCCAGCGAGTGCAGGGGCACAGTATCATAGAAAGAGGTGGGGATGTGGCAACTGCTACCATCTCCATCTTTCTGTTACTACACAGTCATACAATTCGAATCATGTCAAAAGGAGATAGAAATCCACATTTGTAAAATGAAAATAAATAAATTTTAAATAACGTAATGGTTAATTTTGTGTGTTGACTGGGCCACAAAGTATCCAGATATTTGGTCAAACATTATTCTGGGTATGCCTTTGAGGGTGTTTTTGGATGAGATTAACATTTAAATCAACAGATTGAGTAAAGCCGATAGTCCTTCCTAATGTGGGTGGGCCTCATGCAATCAACTGAAGACCTGAATGGAACAAATAGGCTGAGTAAGAAGGAACTTCTTCTGCCTGACTGCTTGAGATAGAACATTAATCTTTTCTGCCTTTGGGCAAAAAAAGAAAATCAGCTCTTCCTGTGTCTTGACCCTGCTGGTTTTCAGACTGGAATTTATGTTATCAGTTATCCTGATTCTCAGGCCTTCAGACTTCTACTGGAACTACACCCTGGGCTCTCTTGGGTCTCCTGCTTGCTGACTGCAGAGCTTGGGAGTTCTCAGCCTCCGTAATTGAGCAACCTGATTCCTTATCATAAAATAAACCTTTCTCTCTCCATCTTTCTCCCTCTCTCTTTCTATATATATATGCATGTACACACACACATACATATATATGATACTCTCCTATTGGTTCTGTTTCTCTGAAAAACTTGAATACAAATGTTCACAGTTAACGGAAAACTAAAACAGACAAATAAAAACCCCTAAACAATGGGGTGAAGTTCTTCATAACATGCCTGAAGTCAGGTGCAATCATTTTAATACTTTATATTAAGTCTATAAGAAGACAGATAAACACTTTCCTAATTTCTCCATACTTTTCAAAATTGCCCATCTCACAACGACGGTATGACTTCAAACAAACATGCAGAGCAATGTTAGTGACTTTTCTTCATTCCTTTCTCTCATTTAGTGATATTTCTAGGGCTTTCTGACAATAGAACCACGCCATTACTGGGCCATATACTTGCTAGAGACTGCTCCCTTAGAAACATGAAGAATACATTAAGGCTCATTAGAAGTAGTAAATTCTTAGACCAGGGGCCTCTTCCTCCCCAGCCCCCATTAAAGGTGGTGTTGGGGAAGCTGGGGATGGTAGTTTCATTATTCCAGTTAAGTAAGTAAAGAGACTATTTTTAAACCAACCAAACCATGTACATTTAGAGGGATGTTGACCCTCAAGGCAGTCTCCTTAAAAAAGAAAAAAAAATAAACAACCCTGTACTTATTTTAATCATTATTCAAATATTTTTAATTTCTTTTTTCAGAATTGCCTTCTAAAACAGTTTCACAAGAAAATTAATCTACAAGATAAATTACTCTGTTTTTTTTACTAAAAACATGATTAGTCAAATTAAACATTCACATTTTCAAAAAACTTTTGGTTAAAATGAATTTTAATGAAATGAATTTAAATATACTCTTCAGGAAAAAAGTATTTGCGACCACTAGGATTACACTGAAGAATGAACCATAAGCAGATTGTTAAAATATTTTGAGCAGTGGCCATGTTGCTGGAATACATTTGTATTATGCAAAGACGAATGCTTTGAAGGGGTCATGTAGAGATGGTTTTGGTTTATTTGTTGAGAATTCAGTCCTGTTACCTTAAAGCAGAGGTCACAAACTCAAAGGCACTCACTGAGTGTATTGGTTTGGGAGTAAAACAACAGGAAATGTGGTGAGTTTAAGAAGGAGGCTCTGTCAAGAGCAGACATCTGCTACTCAGCAACAACTAGATGTTAGGGAGGCATCTGGGCCCCGTGTTGCCAAATTGATGATATTTCAACATCTGTAGAGAATGCAGGAAGACTCGTGAGTTGGGGGTGAGAGTTGGTAGTCATGTGGTTGCCAGAACAGGAGGGGAGCAAATAGAGACCCTGAGAATAGACCATGCATTTGAGAAATTTACCTGTGAAAGGAAGAAAATAAATTAGGATGTTAGCAGGGTCCAGTGAAGTTTCTCTAAGGTGGATACAGAAGGGAAGGGAAGTATTCTAAGGGCAGTGAATGAGTCAATGAGTCATATGCCTGGAGAGGGAACTGTGAAGGTGTGGTGGAAAGCAGGACTCACAGAGGGAACATAAACCAGGGAACTTTGAAGGGGTGAAGTCAAGGGCCCAGGAAAAAGGGTGCTTTGTGGGAATGAGGACAGAGATCTCATCTTAAGGAAAGAGACTTATTCTGGTAGAGCAAGAAGATCAATTATTTGGATAAAAATAGAAAACACACTTATCAGATTTGTGCATGCTGTGAGGAGTAGCTAATATGATTGACAAGAGTGCAGATTCAAGAAGTCATGCTGGATTGTGAGAATGATGAATTGAAACAAGCAAAATGAAGTTTAGTGGTGATAAATTCAAAATTTCCCCTCTATATTAAAATAAATCATTTAAAGTGCAGAATGGAGGTGAAATGACTTATTACTATTTCATGTGGAAAAGAATAGCATTTTACTTATAAAAGCTTGCATATTAATGACACCAGCAGAGTAACATGATAATGTTAAAGCTAATGCAGCCTAGGTTTAATGAGTTGGAAGAGTGTAGAATTCAGCTCAGGACTGTCTATAATTTGATATGTGGAATGTCTAAAATTGGGCTGGGGCAACGGTCTGTAATGGATGTACTAATTAAATAAACTATGAAACATAAGGGAATACTCTGTAGTTATCAAAAAAGAATGAGGAAACTGTCTAAGTACTAACTGGAAAAGACTTTCAAGATACATTATTAAGCAAAAAAAAATGTGCACCATAGTATATGTAGCATATTATACTGTATTTATGTAAAATAGAAGAAATAAGAAAATATAATTATATTTGTTTTATTTGTGTAGAGAAATTCCAAACTAATATAGATGAATTTTAAAAAAATGTGGTTACCCACAGCAGGCAGAGTGGGAATGGGGTAGACAGGACTAGGCGTACAAAACAACCTTGAACTCAGTATCAGGAAGATGTTGCTAGCAGTCTGCCTCAGCTATAGAGGCAGTGGTGTTTCGTGGACGTCTGCATGTTCGTGCCCCGGCAGGCAACAGGATCACTTGTTAGTTCAGTAGTAAAGAGACCATAGATTCGGAATTTCAAATACCATTGTGTCTCTTGTAAGAACTGCACTGAGAAAAAAAGGAGGACGAGACCCTTACACCCGAGTTTCCTGACACATGAAAATTGCAGGTTTTCTTTCCTACTTAAGATCGCCTCCCCCATTGCCTGGCGGCTGGTGGGGGAGGACAGGTACTGTGACACTCAGGGGAAGGAGAGGAGACCTCATGGCATTAAGCAGTAGGAGGAGGCAGTGAAGTGAACAAGCTTGAAAAAGGCTATTCGAAAAGGGTACTGATAACATACATTTGAAAAGGGCTTTGTAACCGGTAATGCATTAAGCAGTTATTTTGTTGAAGCTTGAAGTTTCTCTAAGGACTGTCATATTGAGCTATCTTATTATAGAAGGGGCTGATATGTTTTTCTTCAGTAAGGACAGTAAAGAGAAGGAATCTAAACAGTGTAAAGGGTTGGACCAGATGGTCATTTATGATACTTCCTAGTTCCAAGTTCAGTAATCATGGAAGATTGCTGTTAAAATCTGCTTTAGGATTGTGTAGTCTCATAGCACCCCTATAGAAAGAATCTCTGAGAGAAAGAAAGGTCTTTTGTTTGCCTTTTCTCCCTAGGAATGAATACAGGGGCTTGCTACCTAGTAGGGATATTAAATAAATCCTTTTCATGAATCAGTGTGGCTGTGGAGAGCTAATATTAATAGTTCTCTAATGTCCTTTATCTTCATACAAATAGTTAACAGTTCTATGTGCTAAGTAGCTTCTATGGATCTTTCAATACACGCACACACACACACACATACACACACACACACACCTCTTTTACAGTTGTAAAAGCAGAGGAACAGCAAGGTTAGGTAACTTGCTTGAGATCGCAGAGCTAGTCAATGATGAAACACAAGTGTCTTTCTAACCAACAAGCTCACGGTCTTAGACTACTATATTGTGAGATTTATTTGGCTTGTTTTATTATTTGTTATCTTTCTATGTATTTTAAATTTAGAACTTTTAAAGGCTACCCAAAGAAAACAAGGTAGGATTTCCATTCCCACCCCCCCTTAAATTTAGCCAGTCATTGTGCTTGTTAAGAAGAAATCTCAGGGTAGCAGCCTGCATTTCCCATGAGAAGCCCATGTCTGCTTCAGAGATTTGTCCTCTAATTTGGAGAACCGGTAGAAGCTGACAGTGCAGTGAGAAGGGTACAATCGGCTTCCTGACATGGGAAGAAAGCCCGTGAAGAGGTCAACTCCCTGGAGACCCTAGAAGCCAACTATAGCATGGCGCTAACAACTTCCAGGGGGACTTGGGGCCAGCCTTTCCTCTCCAGATGGTTCATTGCAGGATGGAAGGCCCCACCGTGGGGGGCTGTGGAAGGGGCTGTCTTGGAGGCAGGAACAAGCAGTAACAGTAAGGAACCCTTCTGATACCAACTGGGGTACACGACCCCTGTAAAAGAGGGATCCAAATGACTGTCGCCTCACAGTGGGATGCTGCCTCTCACACTGCTCAGCTGGACTCACCCTGGCACTTTCTTTGATGTGAATAATTACGAATACACTGGATACATCTTGCATATGTTCCATTCCTTGGCAAAAGCCATTACACTAATTACCAGCATTTTGAAGGTGTGTCATAGTAAAATACTTGAGGTGAATGCTTTTTACCTCATAAGAGAAGCTGCAACACCCTGTACATATAGTACTGTATTAATGAGTTACCAAGAAAATAATTTAACAATTTTGCCTATTTTCCTCTTACGTATGCTATTTCCTCCCTGCTTATCTGAGTGTTTGTACTTGCAAAGTCTGCAGCCAATGTAACCCTTACCCGTGATTTCTTGAACTTCTCTCTCAAACAAGAAGAAAATGTACATAATAAGACCCACAAAGTTGGTTTCCCATCACATAGCTATGATTTTCTTTTTTTTTTTTTTAGAATTAAATTTATTTATTTATTTCCTGGGGCACATGAGACAATTTAATACATTCATATAATTTGTAGAGCTCAAATCAGTGTAATCAGGATATCCATCACCTTAAATATCTGTCTTTTCTTTATGCTAGAAACATTTGAATTTTTCTCTTCTAGCTATTTTGAAATATACAGTAGATTATTGTAAACTATAGTCACCCTACTAGTCTATCAAATGCTAGGTCTTATTTTTTCTGTCAAACTGTATATTTGTACTCATTAATCAACCATGCTTTATGATTTTCTGTTACCTATCTTCCTTCTACAAATAAAATGTAAGAGAAACATATTACTTTTCAAGAACTTTTATTTTGTTTTTTCTAAGATTGTGATTATGATAGCATTCAATTTTGTCTTTTCTTGTATCACTAACCTCAAAGGCCTTACACAATTGCTAAGGCATTAAATTTAACCACATTTGGAAACCACTATTTGATGCATTATTTCATTATTGCTAATTTTCTAAATTGCTATAACATCGCATACTTTTAAAAGAGCTTTTAACACATAAGTTATTTGTTCATCAAAATAATTAGTCCCATTTTATAGCTAAAATCTTTACTCCAGCAGGTTAAGTGACTTGCAGGTTGACAGATGGTAGATCGAGGACTACCAAGTCTCTGTTTTTTTTAGTTTAGGGCTTTAATCAGTGTGTTATTTTGTCTCTCTGAGGGAAGTTTATCTCAGTTGCTAGGAATCCGACACAGGCCACTCTCCTCTCTATTTAAAACTATTTGAAGTAGGGGGGAGGCCGTGCCAGTGGCTCACACCTGTAATCCTAGCACTCTGGGAAGCTGAGGTAGGACGACTGCTTGAGGTCAGGAGTTCAAGACAAGCCTGGGCAACAGGACTCATGGCCCTAACCAGCACATGGGTGTTAATGCCAAATCTGAGAAGGGCAGGACTGACACCTTCTTTCAGATAGGACAGAGGTTAGGGTGGGGTCCAGCAGGATATCCAGGGTAAAATTAGAGATGAGTAAATTTAACATAACTCTAAAGAGCTACTAGCAGAGGGGGTACAGAAAAAATTATGAGAGGTAGGGTTGAAAAACAAGATTTCAGTGCCAGGACAGACCTGGGGGGTGGTGAAGGAAAGAAATGGGGAGAAAGGGAGGCTAGGACAGGATGCTGGGAGACCTATCCCTGGACCTGGGGCATACGACAGGGACTTACTGTTACTGGAATATTGTATAAGAATAGCAGAGAGGATTAGATGTGGATTCAGACATTGGTTTCATAGATGATCATATTATTCCTACTTTGGAGTAAAATTATTCTCAGGGCTTGGACAAGGCAGAACATACAGGTGTATAGTACATGGCCCCAACTCTTGTTCTAAGAGTGCCATTGTGGTAGGAAACCAAATCCTGGAAATGATGTAGAAAATATAATCCAGAATAAAAAACATGGCCTATCTTCATATACAATTCTGCTTATTTATGCTTATCAAAGAGATGAGAAAACAAATAACTCCACATAAAGTCTAAATAAGTTAAGTAATTTTTAATTCATAGCAAGTATTTTAAGAAAGCTTTTTGGAGTATAACAATGACATTTTTAGAGTTGATTTCTGTGGAACAATCACATAGCCCATGAACCTATCTTGATGTCACTCTCAGAAAAATGTATTAATATGGAGGAACTATGAATCTAATTAAGTTTATTAATGTTATGCTTTTAATTACATGAGCTTCTAAAAACTTACAAAAAAAAATTCCCTGTAGATGTTAGCACTTGGTATCATAACCATTACTAACCTGTTTGTCATTTGACTTCCTCCTTTGGCTAACTTTTTATATCGTATAAGGAGAATTTGAAGAATTGCATTGCCCCGCTGCCCATTATTATGCCAACGTGCCAAGACATTTGTCTACAAAACTACTTGCCACAAGTCTTGAAGTCTGTTTCAACAAATACCCTGATTTTTCAATTTTATAGGCAATATTCTAGATAAAGATATTTTGGCATTAATAAAACCTTTCTTTGAGAAAGTATAACATGGTTGGGTTTGTATGTATGGGTATAGAGTGTCTATGTAGAAAAGGGCCTAGGGAACAAAGAATTCACACTCAGGACATTGTGGTATATTTACTACAACAGGTATGTTCTCATTAAAGATAAGAACTTTTTGAAACTTCAGTGCCTACATGCAAAGATGTGATTCTGGTTTCTAGGGGTGATTATTTGGTGGAGGACATATTCTGTGCCAGGTGGTCTTTTGCCAATTTCACAATGGTCTACATGAAACCAAGGCTGGTTCTGCCTATAAACCAGTAATGGGAAAAATCATTATTAGAAAAAGGAGTGATCCTTTTGCCATCTCAAGAAGCTAGCACTTTTTATCTTTTATCTCCTCTCGTTACGATGGATAAACACATTAATTCATCGTGTACAAAGGACATGCAACTCAATTATTCACTAGAGGCATAAATTAAATGCTGAGCATAGTTCAGGCGGCAGGATATTTTTCTTGAAAGAGTAAAGGAGGAGAAAAAAGCCTTGGATGCTTCTAATCCTGCCTGTTCATATCATAGTGAACAAATCAAGTTTAATCCAATTCAGTGTTGGGCTTTAAATTTTCATGTTTTCTTCCTGTTTTTCAGTGGAAGCTGGCATGCAGACCAGCCACAGTGCTTGTTTGTTTTTATCTGAACAAATGTCTCTATTCCCACCAAAGGGCTTGTGTATTTTTTACCCTTTCTCTTCCAAACGACCTGTCAAAACTCAGAAATGTCATGTTAATGTTTTATGGACAGACTATCCCAGCTGCTTCAGGAAATGGCTGCACCACTTCAATAATTTACATTGCGTTTCTGCTCTACTTTTTCTGGTGTCTGTGAAATTTCAGCAGTGAACATCCAAACAGCAATAGGGTTTCCTAGGCAGTGTCTTTGTCTCCAGAGTTTTGTTCACTTCTAATCCTGTTCCCCCTACCTCTTAAGTGAAAAAGCCAAACAATTTCCATTTTCCAGTGCTGGTGGGAACCATCAATCTATTCTCACATGAGGGCTGTGTTTCAAGTTCATTTTGTGGTTCAACTTTCATATTTGTTTTTACCTAATGTACTTATTGGTATACTTCATAATTAGCAATTTATTTTATATTTACTTGTTCGTTAAGAATTCCATTTATAAATATTTTGACTTCTTACCTCAATAAAAATACCCTAGCTGAGAAGAGAATGAAGGCATACTTCTTTTGTGCCAGTTGGATATAATCACATAAAATCTGGCACGTGTTTGACTCTTAACTTCTTGTCAAGTTTTAAAAATGTTATAATGAACAAAATTTGCCTTTTGTTCAATATGAAAAGAAGAGGTGAAAAGAAGAAAGGCTTTGTTGCCAGGAGGCTTAAAATTGAGTCCCAGTTTTCTCCTGGCCTTTTTTGGAATCCTAGTCAAGGAGTTCTGTTTTTTTTCATCTGTGAGGCAGGAATTCTAATACTTGTCTGACATCTCACAAGACCAGTGTGAGGATAAAATGAAATGATGTATGTAGATGCTTCATAAATAGATGATCTTTAACCTGATCCTCTCAGTCTGTAAATGACTCTAACATGTTTTGTTTGAGTTCTAACACATTTTGCCTCTTTATTAAGCTTTTGAGGCCTTTGTGCTCCAAACCAGCAAAAGTCCAAGTGGCAGTGCCTGCTAGAAGCAACACAACCTCGTGTCTTCTGAAAGTGTTAAAACACCTCTCAAACAAGGGAGTTCAAGCCGGGCAAGTACCGTTTGGTGCAATCCTGTAGTGGAGAGTGTTAAAGGGGTTATGTAAGAGGAAAGGATTTCTGCTGGTTCCTTTTTAATAAAACAAATGCCCCGAACTAAGGCCTGGTCTTTTAATAAACTCTCATTCTGAGGCAGTAAAAGGCCCATTATTTTGTGAAGAATCCTAAACTTACAGGTCTTTTGGTCAAGATTCTTTAAATAAAGGATCATACACTTTTCTTCAGGAATCAATTTCTAGGGCGAATTCACTTTATGCATAATCTAAGGCTCTGGAATTTATACAAAAAAAAAAAAATCCAGCATCTACCAAGAGGAGCATCTTTTTCATTTTTAAGATGGATATTTAGAATTTTACTTTAAGTGTAGATCATTTTTAGAAATGGCACTGTATGTCATGGAAACTGTTGATGAACTTGAATATAATATGTTACGACATGTTTAATTGATCTGAATCAAATTGGTTTGGATATAGTAGAGTTTCAGAGATTTCCCAATTTTATATCTCATATTCTATTGTCTCCTTTACTAAGTGGGTTATTGTCTTGATGTAAAAATGCAAAGTAGTGAGTTTTAACTTACATACCTCTTGGGTCTATAGTCTGCCTTATATTGTGGTCGTTTACAGGCTTACCTTATTTCTCCTTTGATGCAAGGCACTCAATCATGTTTTCATAAGCCACCTAATTACTTGAAAGTATTAGTTGCTCAACAGATGCTAGTAGAAGGAATGAATAACTATATATTAATACTATCTTGCAGAACGATTATTCCCAAATGATTTTCATAATGCTTTCCTTTCAGCTGTTCACTACAACATAGAACAATCCAAACTCTTTGGCCTGTTCAGTGTGACTTCATGAGGCAAGTGATTTCATGTCTGGGTGCATCATTGTCCTCGTCTGTGGATAATGAAGATGCTGACACAGGCAGTTCCTAAGTTATCATAAGCCGATCTCTTTCTCTTTCTCATTGTTAGACTCAATCCCAGCTCCCTCATTTATATTTTTTTACTCCTACCTGGAATCTCTCATGTGCATTAGCACACACACAATCACGTGGTATTAATGATATTCTCATTCTGTGTCTAATTTCCCCAGAATTTCCTTGTATGCTTGAAGCAGAAATTAATGGAAGCAAGTGTGTGCGCACGTGTGTGTGTGTGTGTGTGTGTGTGTGTGTGTGTAGAAATGGAAAAACATTTGTAAAAATTGACATTCTTTATCTGTAGGTGGACTGACTTTTTTCTTATCTAACTGAAGAAAAGGAAATCAGTTTACTGAACCAGTAAAGGATGGATTTGCAGAGCTCAGGAAAACTCTCCTACTTTCTGCAAATTAGGATGTTGGGAGAGGGGAGACTCACTGCATCTTGGAGAAGGTAGTTGCAGAGAATAGGGAAGCTACACACAATTTTAAGGGGAAGATAGTCTTCTTAGACATCACATTTTCTATTCCAAGGAAATGACTTTTATAAGCCTAAATAATGTTAACATAAGTTAGCAAGTGCAATAACTTGAGTTTTAATATTTTTTATAATGGAAGCTATAATTATAAATGGAGTTTATTATTTTTCACTGATGGCTATTTTTTGCTCATATTGTCCATGGTGGCGTCTTGTATCACCATCCTCGCTCACACATTATGGTGGAGAGGGAAGCGTCCCTGGCAGTCATCCAAGGATGTTTACCCTGCAGTATGTGGGTGCCAAGGCTCTTGTGCTGCAGAGTTCCAACTGTTCACTCTCAATTTTGATCTTGGCTTAAAGAAGGACCACCCTCTGTCTCCTACTTGCAGACAAAAATGAACAACTTACCACTGCTGTAAGTCACCAGTCAGCAGATGTTACTGCTCTCTTTAACAGGGTAATGGGTGTGCACCACAAATATAAGTTAATGTACCAACTATCATTGGAAAATAACCTATTGTTTAATTTTCCATGTTGCAATTTGTTAAAGAAACAAGCAAACAGAAGACTTTTTTTTTCCAGAGGGAAGAAAATTCAGTTACCAAATTGAATATCTGTTGCA
>NW_012148764.1:1810086-1811306 GCF_000956105.1 Propithecus coquereli
TTATCAGATGTGTAGAGAGCAAATATTTTCTCCCATTCTGTAAGCTGTCTATTCACTCTAATGATAGTTTCCTTGGCTGTGCAAAAGCTTTTTAATTTTTAATTAAAAATTAATTTGATCAGGTCCCATTTATTTATTTTTGTTGCTGCTGTGATTGCTTTAGGAGTCTTCTTCATAAATTCTTTGCCTAGGCTGATATCTAAAAGGGCCTTCCCTACATTTTCTTCTAAGATTCTTAAGGTTTCATGCCTTTGGTTTAAGTCTGTTATCCATTGTGAATTGACTTTTGTGAAAGGTGGGAGGTGGTGATCCAGTTTCAACATTCTGCATGTAGTTATCCAGTTTTCCCAGCACCATTTATTGAAAAGAGATTCTTTTCCCCAGTGTATATTTTTGTCTAGTTTGTCAAAGATTGGATGACCATATGCAGATGGTTTCATCTCTGGATTCTCAGTCCTATTCCAAAGGTCTATATCTCTGTTCTTGTGCCAGTATCATGGTGTTTTGGTTACTATAGCCTTGTAGTATAGCTTGAAATCTGGTAGACTGATACCTCCCAGTTTGTTCTTTTTGCTTAAGATTGCTTTTGCTATACGAGGTCTTCTCTGGTTCCACACAAAGCATAGAATTATTTTTTTCTAGATCTGTAAAGAATGTTAATGGTACATTGATAGGGATTGCATTAATTCTGTAGATCACTTTAGGTAGTAGACATTTTAATAATGTTGATTCTGCCAATCCATGAGCAAGGTAGATTTTTCCATCTGTTTACATCTTCTACAACTTCTTTTATTAGTATTTCATAGTTCTCCCTGTATATGTCTCTAACTTCTTTCATTAAATATATTCCTAGATACTTAATTTTCTTTGAGGCTATTGTAAAAGGTACTGTGTTTTTGATTTGAATTTTGGCTTGACTGTTATTGGCGTATAAGAATGCCTCAGATTTGCATGTATTGATTTTGTATCCTGAGACTTTACTGAATTCATTTCTGAGTCTCTTCTTTGAATCCTTGGGGTGTTCTAGATATCATATCATCAGCGAAGAGTGAGAGTGTGATCTCTTCTGCCCCCATTTGGATGCCCTTAATTCCCCTCTCTTGTCTAATTGTTCTAGCAAGGACTTCCAGCACTATGTTGAATAGAACTGGAGATGGTGGGCAACCTTGTCTGGTTTCAGTTCTAAGTGGGAATGGTTTCAATTTTTCCCCAGTCAGTGC
>NW_012148764.1:1811356-1814126 GCF_000956105.1 Propithecus coquereli
GAATAATATTAATGGTCATGTTTGCATAAAATTGGGCATAAATATTAAGTATCAAGGGTGTCTTGAATGCTAAAACACGTAGTGTGATAGCTTTCTTTTGAAGGAAGCCGGGCACTAAGAAATGTGATGGTTTTGGCAGAAAGTCGCTGGCTCTGTCACTGAGTGGTTCTTCAGTCCCAGCTGCAGGTTGATTGATGGCATCACATCGGAGAACACTCTTGGAGGAGCTGTTTATCCCCATCTTCCATCTGGAGCGGCTGGGATATAGTTCACTGTGATGATGGCTACTGAATGAGCTGCACTGGCAGGACCTCTGTGACAAGGAAGGATGGTGGCTGGGGAGCCGGTCCAGAGTCAAAGGATGTCAAAGAAATGGATGGAGCTAAGCACAAAACAGCCAACTCTTCTCAAATGTGATGGGGCGGCAATTCAAGAAGAAAGACCGTGCACAGCTTTTAAAACTATACAACCAGAAAATGCTATGTTCCTTTGTTTATTCACTTAGAGAGGTTACTTTATAGATTTTTATTTCAGATCAAGGGATCATATTACTTATGAGTGAAATATAATGACTCTGTTGACAGCTACCTGCAGTTTAAAATACATTTGACCATATTAGATTGTAGGCTTTTTTCAGGGAAGGCCTCCCATATTTATCTGGGCACATCAACAACCAGTACAAGAGATGCATTCTTGATCCACAGGTCCTCTAGGAATCTTTAATTATTACATATTTGGAAAATGGCAGAAGGCAAAAGTCTCTCTCTTTTTCTCTGACTTACACATACACCAACCGCCCCCTCCCCCCGCCATTTAATGGGCGATAGTACAGAGAAGTCCATAAAAATAGTACAGAAAATCACCTGCAAGGAATGGACAAATATAAGCCCACATTCCACCAACCACAGATGTAGCTGGAGTATGTGCTGAGTGTTGTAGAGGTGGGAGGCTGCACAGAAGTGAGAGCATGTCTGGGAATAAAGCCAGTGGGAGAGTGTCTACGAAACCTCTGTGGAAGAGACTTGTAAGCAGAGCTTGACGGGAAAAATGTAATTTTCTGCGCATTTGTTCTTTGAGGTTTGTAATCTACTGCTTATAGTGATGTATTATCACTTTGGCAGTCTAGTTTTGCACAGCGTTATTGTAATGCTTTTCTTTTTATAATAAAATCCATTTCCTAAACTATGCTGATAGTTATAGAACACAGCATGTAAAATATCCCAGAGATAAAAATGTAAGACTTTCAAGAGGGGTGACTACTTAGGCTAGAGCCTGCACTGGGTTAAAATTGGGGCAGTTCTGGCTGGCGGAATAAAATTTGTGAGCATTACTTGTAATTTGATAGAAAGGCTAATTGCAGTGATGAGATCAAATGATCATTGAGGAAGGTGGAGTTTGCTGTTTTCAGTTCCTTAGGATTGTTTTAGGGAAGGAGGTTTGAAGGAAGGGAAGGTGAAATAGAATACGGATGAGGCATATCCACACCTTGTTTCTAACATAAGCAAGGAAAGGACCAGCCTGAGAGAATACATTTGTCAGTGTAATTCTTTCATGAAAGTCTTGTGTATTTTGCTATATGGAGTTCATGGATTGATTCTGTGGTTTCAGAAATGAGAGTCACACTCCTGGTTATGTCTGTTTTCACTTTGCTACTCTGTTTATGTACAAAGTTAATGTAATGCTTGTGTTTTTTGCAATAAAATTTATTTCTTCAACTATGCTGATTAGATAAAAGAAGGTGCTTTGTGGAAGCAAAACTGCACTGTGTATTCTTTTGCTTTATAGGCAATATTTTTTCTTCTGTCCTGAACTGACAGACACTAAAATTCTCATTAACTGAGGCGAGTGCAAACAGGCTTAGAATGATTAACACTTGGAAATCAGTATAAGGTACTAACTAGGCACCTAATTTGCTCCCATTGCTTTGCATTTGCTTGCACTTTAATACTCCCACAACAATAGGAATTAAAATGATATAGGGATATAGGATTCTTATTTAAAATGGATTAAATAACTTGCTTGAGGTTATATAGGTTATATTCATGAAAGGGTGAACAGAGATTTGAACTCAGTTCTTTCTGAGTGGAAGCCCAGTATTTTAGTCTGTTTAGTGTTGCTATAAAGGAATACCTAAAGCTGAGTAATTTACAAAGAAAGGAGGTTTATTTGGCTTATGGTTCTGCAGGCTGTACAAGAAGCGAGGTGCTGACATCTGCTTGGCTTTTGGTGAGGACTTCAGGCTGCTTCCATTCATGGGAGGAAGCAAAGAGGAGTAACTGTGTGCAGAGATCACATGGTGGGAGAGGAAGCAAGAGAGAGAAGAGAGGTACCAGCCTCTTTGTAACAACCAGAGAGAACTAATAGCATGAGAGCACTTTTCACTCTCCCCCTCCTCCCGGGGAGGGCATTAATCTATTCATGAAGGATCCACCCCCATGATCCAAACACCTCCCACTAGCTCCCAACTCCAACACTGGGGATTAAATTTCAACATGAGCTTTGGAGAAGACAAACATCCAAACTATATCACCTGTTTTTCTTTTTTCTATTTCAGGATATTATGGGGGTACAAACATTTTGGTTACATGTTACGACTTTGCCACACACAAACCATGATTTGAGCCATGCCCTTTCCCCCCTAAAATGCTCACCACATCCATTAGTTGTGAGTTTACCCACCCCCAAACCCCCAATCCCTAAAGATTATTACTACCATGTGAGCACCTTAATGTTAATGAGTTAGTGCCAATTTGATGGCGAGTATGTGTGG
>NW_012148764.1:1816677-1819224 GCF_000956105.1 Propithecus coquereli
GTATAGTTCTTTTGTTCTCAATTTCATTTAGTTCTGCTTTGATTTTAGTTATTTATTTTCTTTTGCTAGGTTTGGAATTAATTTGCTCTTCATTTTCCAATTCTTTAAGACTGTTTATCAGTTTGTTGATTTTTGAGCTTTCTGTTTTTTGGATACGAGCATTTAATGCTATTAGTTTTCCTTTCAGGAATGCTTTTGCTGTGTCTCACAGATTTTGATAACTTGTGACCCCGTTATCATTTAGTTCAAAGAAACTTTTGATTTCCCTCTGTATTTCCTCCTTGACCCAATAGTTATTCAACAATAGATTGTGTAAGTTGGTATCTATTGATAGAGATCAAATATTTTCTTTTTGGGGTGACTTTTCTCTCTGATTTTCAGGTTTCCTGTGTTCTTTTCCTGATTCTTTCTCATCAGGTTACTTTGTCAAGAACTGGGGTTGCTGGGACTGGTTTATGGTCTTAACTCCAAGTCCCTGAAGGGATGTTCCTTGACAGTGCTGGGGAGATGTGCTCTGGTCCTATATTGCCTTAGAGGTGTTTTGGCTTGTTGGGTTATCTCTGACCTGTTGTCTTCACCTCTTGCCAAAGAAGATTAGTCAGTTTGGACCCCTTGCTTAGTCCCTCAGGTGGTGAATCACTTTGTGAGTGTGACTCCACTGCCCTCCATTAGTCTGAGATGGAAGGCACTGTGTTGGGCTATTGGGTTACCCTCCCTTTTCTTGCTTGTAGTTTGCGTGGAGGAGTTCGTTATCAAGGTATTCCAATGCCTTTGTGTTGGGCTCTAAACCCCCAAATGGGGTATCGAGTGCCCCAGTCTTTGGGAAATGTCACTTCCAAGGGTTACTTGAGCCCTGTTTCAACTTTAGTTGGAGTGAGAAGAGCAACAGGTACCTGCAAACCTGAGAGCGTATGCTTCCGTGGTTGCTTAATCTGCTGCTAGGGGAGAGCTGCTAATATGTTATTCAGGGCTCTTTCACCACACTTGCAAGGCAGCTCCAGGTGGGGGTTGTCAATTGGCGCAATTGCTGAGGACTCTGGCCAGGATTTTCCTTCCCAGTCCACAACCCCAAAGCTGGCAGCAGCCTGGGTGCCAAGGGTGAGCCCTACTGTTATGGTCTTATCAGATGATCAAAACCAAACCACTGGACAGAGTCAACAGTCTGCCCCCTTTTGCTTAATTCCAAGGTCCCACAGTTTCAAGCCAGTCACACAGGGAAAGCCATATTTCTGCTTTCTCCAGGCCTCCAAGAGTGGAGCCTGCCCTGCCGGGCTGGGGGAGGGGCGTTGCCTGAGACGGCCCCACGTCTCAGCCCAGGAAGCATCTTCTCTCATTACTCCGCCCCTCCAAGGGCGGGGTTTGTCTAATTGACGCCAAGTACAAGCTGCAGGGCCTCAGGAGATGGGCTGCCCAAGCCCACCTTGGGTCTCAGCCCCAAAAGCAGCCTCCCTTGCTACTCTGCTTTTCCAACGGCAGGGTCTGTCCCTTTGGCGTGAAACACAAGCAGCTGGGCCAGGATGGAGGGCCGCCTGAGGCCGCCAGGCAACTCAGCCCAGAAAGAGGCTTCTCTCATTACTCCGCTCCTTCAGCGGCCGGTTGGACCTGCCGGCGTGAAAGGCAAGCGGCTGGGTTGCGGGAGGACTGTTCGGAAAGCGGCTTCTCTCCTTACTCCCCTCCGCCAAGCCTGGGGCCTGCTCTGCCCGGCAGGGGCAGTGGCGCCTCCTGAGTCCGCTGCCTGGGCCTGCCCTGCTGGGCTGGAGAAGGGGCGATGCCCAGGTGGGCAACACACCACAGCGTTTCTAGGCTGTGTACCACCTAGTGGCGGCTGCCCACCCCCAGAGAGCCAGCACTGGAGGCGACTGCTCAGGGGTAGCGGGTGCTGGATTTGGCAGCTGTCTCAGCGAGCCGCCGGCTGAATCCACTGCTTCCCTGACGGTGTCGCACATCCGTCCATTAGAGGGGTTCTGTACTCTCTGTCCCACCCTGCGCCAGCCACATCTTCAGCATTGTCCAAGGGCAGAGCATCCCTTTCCGCGTTCGCCTCCCTTGTTCGGGTCCCGGCAACTGCCAGAGGCCAGACGCCGGTCTCCTAACTCCCTCCTGCGGAACCGGGAAATGTCTGCTGAGACCAGTCCCCCCGCCCCCCCGCCCAGTGCAGACCTAGCACAGAGCGTTGGAGAGTTCAAAATGTTCCCCGCTTTTGTCTCTTCTCCACACAGCCCGTCAGCCCAAGCGCAACTCCGCACTGACTTCAGGCGCTTCCCTGCGGAGTGGATGCGGAGGTCGGTGGAGGAAGAGTCGTGCTGCTGTGGTCAGATCACACTGCCCCTGCCAGCCAATGGGCGCGGCCATCCCACGCTCCATTCCCTATCGCATATCTCACACTCTCCAGATTTTTGCGATCAATTCTCCAATTTACCTTTTCTTTTTCCAGAGCTGCTTGTCCCACGCTGCTTCTGTGCAGATTCACCATGCTGTTGTCGTGGGGGAGCCATCCGCTCGGGTGTAGCTGTCCACGTTCTTCACCTCCTACTCCGGGAGCAGAGA
>NW_012148764.1:1819510-1844052 GCF_000956105.1 Propithecus coquereli
TAAGAACTATAATTTTAATGTTTAAAATTTTCTTTCTGGTGTAGAGAATTGTGACTGAAAAACAGGTGTCACTGTGTAAAACCTATGCATCAAAAGTCAACATATTAAGAAAATGGAGGTTTTTTATCCTTCCTTATGCTCTCGTAATATGGCACCAGCACTGTTTATAAACTACAAATATTGCTAGTTTTGTTAAACATTATTCTAAAGCATTTAGTTCAAGTTACAATTTCTTTTTTTGTAAAAGAGATTTTCTTTTTTAAATGAGTTGCTATCTCAGTTAACTATTAACTTCTGGAATATTTTTTAAAATGTCATTTAAAGCCAAGAAGACCATTGATGTTAATGGAAGAATTTGAATTTGGGGTTTCTTTAGTATTTTGGGCCTCTCGTATTGTAGGCTGAATTGTATCACCCCAAAACATATGTTCATGTCCTAGGTCCTGGTACTTCCTTATGGCTTTATTTGGAAATAGGGTTTTTGCACACATAATCAAATTAAGACGAGATCACACTGTATTAGTGTGGGCCCTAATCTGATGACTGGTGTACTTAAAAGAAAGGGAAATTTGGACACAGACACACAGGGAGAATGATATGTGAAGATGGAGGCAGAGATTACAGTGAGGTGTCTGTAAGCCAAGGAACATCAAGAATTGCCAGCAACCAGCAGAAGCTTCTCCTAGAGAGAAGCATAGAACATATCCTTCCTTAGAGCCTCCAGTAGAAACCAACCCTGTTGACAACATCATTTCAGCATTTCAGCCTTTTAGCCTCAGAAGAGAGAATAAATTTATGTTTTTTTTTTCTGCCACCCAATGTATGGTACTTTGTTGTGGCAGCCATAGGAAATGAATAAAGATATAAAGAAATCAACAACAAAAGCACATCTTTCTCTTCTAGTGGGTATTTTCTTTTTCCAGGTTACAATTTTCCATATGGATATTGATAGAATCCTAACAGATAGCAATCAAACAATATACATACATTTCTTTTAAACATATCTAAAGGCAAAACATTTCCAAGTATAAAGTCGTATCCAATCTCATGATTCTGAAGTCCATCTGGAATACCTCTGTATTTAGGAATGGCAAAGGAAGATTTCCTGGTTCAAGATAAAAGGATTTGAACAATTTAGATGGATTTTTGAGCTTCAAATAACATCTACATGACAATATGTAGCAGATGTGCTTCTGTTATGAACCGCCCTGTCATCCTAACTGAGAAAACAGGAATGTGCTGGCGGACGGGATGATGGACGAGGACTAGCAAGGAGACGCATTCATTTGGAAATGTTTCTGAATGCCTGCACTAAGCCAGCTTTACTCCATTTTACCATGGGGAAAAAAGACTGTTCCTTTTAATATGCCTACAAAAGAAAACTCACGATAACTATTAAAAGGGAGAAACTCATAAGGATCATTTAGAAAACAAAACAAATGAGTACTATGTAGTTGGTACTGTTGCACCTGTGATCTTGTAAATCCTTTAACAACATTGTGAGATATAAAGGTTGTGGACTACTTCCCCTATTTTTTCAGTTATGGAAACAGCATCAGGGAGGTTTGTTGACTCCATCAAGGCTGCACAGCTTGTCATTTGCAGAGTTAGGATTCAAATCTGTAATCCAAGCCTTCCGACTGAGGAGTAACCAGTTGCCCCTCATGCTAAACTGCATTGAGATGACCTCTGTGCACTAATCTGAAATATGAAATGTATGAGGAAACACATCCAGATGAAAATAAAACTCAGTGAAAGAGATGCAAAAAATGCTTTCTCCCCTGATTTTTCCTGGGGACCAGAAACTTGACTCTGAAGTCAGATCAGGTTTTTGTTATTCAGACATCTATTGGCATAAACTTGACCAATTTACAAAAGAATATTTTTTAATGTCTGAACTTACATTCACTTAGGAAAGTAGAAATAATTGACAGACATAGAAAATAAACAAGCAGTGTGTTCTGATATCAATCTTCAGTTTTTACTGAGGAAGGGGCTGCTGATAATGCTTCACTTGTGGCTGAGAGGTTTGTGTGCCACTGGTCCTGTGGCCTCCTGCACAGTGTGCCCCAGGGAAGTCTGGTTCTGGGAGTGTGGTCTTCCTGCTCCAGGACAGTCTGCTAAGTATGTCTGTTGACTTTTGCAATGGACCCAGCTACAGACAATTGAGCTCTGGGTCTTAACCAGTTGACTCTTACAGTGGTGGCATCATATTACACTTACTCTCTATCATGCCCCAAATTGTGTAGGTTCATGTTCGTGTTCATAAGTGCCATTCAACTCTCTATCTAAGATGGAACGATTTACAGGACCTTATTTCTTCTTAGCTTGTCTGTGTATTCTCTGCTCTAACTAAAGAAAGCTCACGTGGGATTTCTACTCTAGCAAAAATGTATTGACACAGAAAGATGACTTCCTTTCATCTTTCTCTTTCTCATGCAGTCTTTTTGATTTAGTTGTGCTTGTAACAGACTTGTCCTTGCTTTTACTTTGAATGTGTTTCTGCAGAAGGGTACTTGTGGTCATCGCAGTCATGTTGCATTGCCAGAGCCGTCTCTGGAAGATCTGAGTGCGTTATTACAGCTGAGGAAGAGCCTCCTTTTGCCAGTCTGAGGTCAGTTTGCTTTTATATATTTTATACAATTCTAAGTTCATCTTAGACACTGAATTTCTGTTTTTTAATTAAATATTTCATTGAGAACATATTCTCTATTTTATAGCTTTTTTCCTTATGAAATACGCAAAATCTCAAAATGCCATGTAATTGAGGATGAAATGGAAACTAAGAACACACTTCTTTTTCCCCCTCCTCGAAATTATAGCACTGAGACTCCCCACTAGAGGGTGTCATTGAGCTGTTATGGTATGAAATGACCTACTCCCACAGAGGATTTCTTTCCTGGCCATTGTGCATTTTGAGTGGATAATGTGGATTGTCTAGTGGATAAGGGAGGAAGCAGTGATGCTTCTTGGATTTCTAAGGTTCTTTGTGTCCAGTTGGAAAAAGAAAAGGTTTTGTGTGTATTTCTAAATTTGATGAACAAACACAAAATAGACCATTGCTTACAAACAAGGACACTTGTGCGTGCACACACACACACACACACACACACACCCTACAATGACCTAAAAAACTCCACAATGAACTAAAGATAATTGGCTTTAGAGCTCTTTTCTCCAGAGTTCAATGAGTTGCAGACCTGTAGTACTGTTTTTGTTCACGCAAATTAATATACTTTTTAACAGGAAGATTCATGGGACAAAATGCTTCCTTAAGCTTTACTGGGTTTTACTTCCCATTACCCCTGATTACTAGGTTTGACTGTAAAACTTCTAATCTAGATGAGCCACAGTGTAAAATCAGACCAACACTCACAGGACACCAAGATACCATTCAAGCATTACCATTTTCTCTTTAAATGTTCACATGTAAGATGCTGGTTTGTTATTCTCCTTTTCATCTTTGAAGGCTGTTAAGTTTTATAATGCTTCAGTGTCAATACAGTTTTGTAGTCGCTAGCCTGAATCTTTTAAAATATTCTAGCCTGCTTCCTTTCATTAGGTTTTCAAATAAAATGAAATCAGTGATGTCCTTCTTAATGTTGAAAGGGTATCATGAAAGAATGATCCAGGTTGTTCTACCTTTGATTATAGTGGTTACTTTCAAATTCTTTATCAGTTAGATTTTCCAATGTTCCGTCTCCAATTGTCAATTTCTTGGTTTGAGTTGTCATAGCAACTAACTCAATTAATACCACAGTCTTTCTCATTGATTATTATATATTTTACTGAAAAAAAAAACCTCAAAAGTGGTGAATTGGCCTGGAATGTAGCCATTTCAATCAAGCTATTCAGGTGTATGTCTTTGCTTGTTCCTATTTTGACCGTGTGGAGATACCTATTAAATACCAAGTTTAACCTTAGAGAAAAGAATGAAATTGTCCCTCAATTATCTCATCAGTTGGTTTTAGGTGTTTAGAATTTATATATCTACTCCTTGATTTCAAGGAACTATTTTTACAATTCCCTTGCCTTAAATCCTCTTAACTATTACCACTCAGAGGTGATTAATAGTTTTAATTAATTTTTTATTGAATATTACTTAAAATAACGTTCTATCTTGTCTAGGGCTTCAGTTACCGTGTGGGTACACTGGTTAGTCTTATATATACTAGCTCAGTTTTTCTTAAACATTTTGTTCTCAGTAATTGTCTATACTCTTAAAAGTTATTGAGAACCCCAAGAGCTTTTAATTATGTGGTCATATCTATTGATATTTATTGAATTAAATGTAGAAATTAAAACATTTCTAGAACATTTATTAATTTATTTAAGAGAACATTATTAAATCTATTCTTATTAACATAAGTTATAAGTATCAACATTACTTATTAACATAAGTAATATATTTTTAGTGAAAAGTAACTATTTTCCAAAACTAAAAAATTTAGTGAGAAGAATGACATTGCTTTGCACTTTTGCAAGTCTCTTACGTATGGCTTAATGGAAGACATATGAATTCTTAGCTGCCTTTGCACTCAATCTGTTGTGGAATTTTGTTTTGGTTGAAGTATATAAAGACAATTCAGCCCCACACAGACATATAATTGGGAAAGGGAGGTATGTTTAATAATCTTTTCATATAATTATAGATTTTTTTGATACTATACCAAGTCTCAATAAGAGGTAATTTCAAAAAAAGTAGTTGCAAGATAGAATCCCAAACTATAGCAAATAACTTCTTATATTTTATTACATTAAAATCTGTTGGTCTACCTTGCACTTTGAATGGATCTTTTACCCAGGCATGATGTTATATCATACATTGGTTATTTGGAAAACATTAGTCCCTGAGTTTTGCACTTTTTCCAAATGTTGACACATTTTATTATATAATATCAAAACCAAAAAACAAACCAATCACATTTGATAACATTACCCCTATCTCATCAGAAAAGTCTTCAAATGTTTGAAAGCTGCCAGGCTCCTAGTAGTGGATGCCACTGCCTATATGCATGCTAAGGCACCAGCAGTATTAGCCACCACTGTTTTTGCATCATCAGTGCAAATACCAACACAATGAAAAAAGGCAAACATGTTTATGTCTTACTGACATTATTTATATAGTTTTGACCTTATGAATTTCCCAGAAGTGTATTGGGGAACACCCAGGGTCTGTGGACCACACTTTGAGAAGACCTATACTAATTCAAAACCCTTTCTTGAACCTTGGACCAACATATTCAGTGGTCTACTAGGTCTGCTATAGGCACTGTCAACTCAAGAATCTTAAGTGGATACTGGTCACATTTCCTTCTTTTCCTCCAAGCTGCTTATTTTTCATATTCCATCTCAGACGCCTTCAGTCTCCAAGTCACTCAAGTAAGAAACCTAGGAGTCACTCTTGATTTTTATTTACCCTTAACCTCCTTTGGCTAATTAGTCACTAAATTTAATCTCTCAAATATTGTTCTTTCTGCCTAATCCTATCAAGATTAAGTTAAAGCCTCAGCATCTCAGGCAATTGCCTGTAAATAGTCCTCCCCAACACAACCCCCTGCCCAAGTCTTCCTCTTTTATTCACACTCCACATGCATTCTAGAGTTAGTATTTAAAGAACAAATCTAGATAATACAAAAGTTAGAATCAGAGTATGTCACAGAGCTGTGGCCTCATTTCCTTCCTCTGTCACTTCACCAGCTGAGTGACCTTGGAAAATTGCTCAGGCTCTCTGTACTGGAGGGTCGTCATTGTAAAATAGTTTTTAAATTTAAAAAGTTCACTGCATTTCGCTACAAAGATAGATACAGCCTGGTAAAAAGCGAGTTCTTAGTACATGTTTATTTTTTTTGGTCAATTCCCATTCTCCTAAAACTCTCACCATTTTATTGCAAGCATTAGCTGAAACATTAGCCTTGTTATAGTTTTTAACTTATTCTTCATCTTACTCCCAGGACATAGCACAATGTCTGAAACAGTTAAAGCTTAATAATTATTGGTGGTATGAAGAAAACTTTGATCTGAATTATCTATAAATGCAGACTTTCTTAGTTTTATTACTATTCACATTTTTTCCAGTCATACGTCTTGAAGAGTCTACTAATTATCACATAAAAATATACTATAATAATTTAACATATAAAACCTAAACTATATATTAGCCTATGAACATAAACTATATATTAGCCTATGAACATATTACCCTCAAGTTGGCAAAATCCTTAAGTCCACTTTTTTTTTTTGAGACAGAGTCTCACTCTGTTGCCCAGGCTAGAGTGAGTGCTGTGGCGTCAGCCTAGCTCACAGCAACCTCAAACTCCTGGCTCAAGCGATCCTCCTGCCTCAGCATCCCAGGTAGCTGGGACTACAGGCATATGCCACCATGCCCGGCTAATTTTTTCTATTTTTAGTTGTTTGGCCAATTTCTTTCTATTTTTAGTAGAGACGGGGGTCTCACTCTTGCTCAGGCTGGTCTCGAACTCCTGAGCTCAAATGATCTGCCCGCCTCAGCCTCTCAGAGTGCTAGAATTACAGGCGTGAACCACTGCGCCCGGCCCCTTAAGTCCATTTTTAAAGACACATTTCTTCTAAAGCCCTAAAAGAACATAGTTTTAACTTGCCTATGGGTAGATTTGATGAGCAGTGTGGAAAGTCCCCCGAACTCCTGTAATTATTCATAATATTTAGTGAATGTCACTTGTGCATAATTTTTTTTTTTTTTTTTGGTGCTAGGGTTGAGGGAGAGGATTCATTTCTTTCATCAGATTCTCAAAAGAGATCTGTGTCCTAGGCAAGCAATAACCACTATTATAGAAGATGTCAAAGAACGTAGTACCAGAGATTGCCAGGTTACATGACAGGCTTAGTGGGATGTATTTTTTAGCAGGGAAAATTTTCAGAACATGTCAGATCACACAATGAAGGCAATTGTCCTACACTTAGGACTGAACTTTGAAAATAAATTATCTGAAGTCCATGACCTTGAATCCAAGTATCTGACCTTTGAACAAGAGCCAATAAATAAAATCATTAACTCACAGTGCTGATTATACTCATGTTTCTTCAGAGCGTCCCTTGGGTTTGTTGCCAACACGGCTGGGGCTTAGACAGAGCCTGTGATGATCACAGCCTTGGGTTTAGTTTCTTTGGTATAAATCTGCTGAATTTTTCCTTCATTCTTTACACATTCTCAACATGGTGCCTTTTATTTTGGAAAAAAAAATCAGAATAGATCTAAAAACAGAACATTGTAGCTTCCCCTTTATAAAAAGCCTGAGCAGAGAAAAAAGCTGTTCTTTGACCTTATGACATCTTTTGAAAACATGTTTGTTACTAGAATTTTTTATCATGTTCCTTTTGAACTTTAAATTGACTATGTGGATAGTTTATCTAAAACTCAGTAAAATATTGGAAGATTCACTTGGATAAAATATAGTGTCTAAATGTAAGATCACAGCCAGACAGGATAGGAATGGGTAAAGGAATGGATAAAGAAAGAAAGTGAAGAGAATGCCAAAACTATCCAGAGTGGAAGTTTTAACTATTAATAGCTCCTTTGATCTGGAATTCTATATGTCATGTATGTAAGTACTAGACTAGATTAGGATCTGCGATCCAGTTCCTTCCCCATAGGGTGACCATGTGTTTCCAGTTGTCCAGGACAATCTCATTTCACACATGTTGCCCAGGAATCTTGTTGGTTACTCTTTGACTCACAGACGTATCTAAATTTGCAAAACAAATTATGTGAACCTGCTCTTTGCCATCAACAGTGTTACATATGAGTCCACTGATACCTCTAGAATTGGGTAAAATGCGGTAGTGATTAAGCCAAAGAAACAAAGTGAGATATTGAGATGGCCTGGCATTATGCTCTTTGTATAGAAGCATAAACTTATAGCCTAGGGAAAAAGGCCACAGATTTTGTTGGCTTAAAGGTTCAGTGTTATTTTGGTGACATGAAGCATGATTGCATAGAATAACCCAACCTTATCATTCAGTGTATTCTTGGTGGACAGCCCTTAGTTCAGTGGTCTGTGCAAAAAGATTATGAAGATCTTGTCAACAGAAAATAGAGAAACGCCTCAATGGGTACCATGGTCAGCATTTTTTTCTTGTGATATTTTTCATTACTGCCTGTGTACAAGTTTGCTGAATTAACCTACAAGAACTGAATCTGTGATAAACATGTGGGACCACAGGTGACACCTGGTCCTCAGGCCATCTGATTGATAAGGAACATGTTTTAATCAAAATTCTTGACTATCTATTTTTGCCCAGTTTTAGTTTTTTAAATAAAAAGCAGAACTTTTTATTATAATGTTTCAAAATTAAAGTATTGCCCAACACTTTAAAAATAATGCACCTTTCAATAATGCCTTGAAATAGGTTAACGAGAACAGCAGCCCTTGTATAGTTTGGTACCTGTCTTTCTGGCCCTTTATTTTTGAGATTCCTGGTTCTTTTCTCCGTTTATGGCTTCAAAGAGACACATGTGGGCTTTTCTGTCTCTCAATTACTCACGTATTAACATTCTCAGGTCCGGATTTGCGAATGTCCTCGGTTCCACGTCTCCTTCTGCTTACACTCATTCCTCAGCCACACTAGGCAGAATGTGGGTAAGAAAGACGTGGCTCCTCCTTTGCTGATACTTTTTCTTAGACCCATTTTATTTTTTTTTCTGTGAAACGAGAAACAAAATTGATTCTTCATTTCAGCCTCTCAGAAGTTTCACTGCACGTTTTCTTTCTTCCTTCCCGTTTTGAAGAGAGAAATAGTCCCTTATTCTTAATTTCTTTTTTACTGTCACCAGAGTTCATGTACATTGAAATTTAAGTTCTTTTCAATAAATCTTAGTCACTGACTCTTTTCAGAAACAAACTAGTTTTTGATA
The DNA here is from genome assembly GCF_000956105.1 of Propithecus coquereli. Taxonomy (NCBI): domain Eukaryota; kingdom Metazoa; phylum Chordata; class Mammalia; order Primates; family Indriidae; genus Propithecus; species Propithecus coquereli. The sequence continues at coordinate 1,828,404 of NW_012148764.1, forward strand.
CAGAGCTTCTGGTTATAGGAATGGGATTTTAAAAATAAACAGCTTGATGCAAATAGGGTTTTAAACAGCCATAATACTGTTTTTATGATAGCTACTTTGTTTTCTTGATATTCTGTCCATATTTCACATCTACAAATAGCCATAAATGTGTCTCTTTTCTTTCTTCTGCTTATGTTCTCTTACTCATCCTAGTCCATAGGTAGTGACTATAGAACCTGTGACTTAGCATTTTCCATATATGCAAAAGTGTTTCAGGAATAGAAGGTATAGAAGAAAAGAATAAATAAATGTGGGAAATATTGAGTGATACTAATTTCAGTGTGTTGCTTTAATGAAGGGCTGGTTAATGCACAGTAGAGAATTCTAAGAGGTCGGGAATAGTGCACAAGTATTGCCTCGTATATTTGTTCACAGAAATCTTGTTCATGGAACAGATTTTTGTCTTTGAATATTTGATGGGAGCACTGGCCCATGGAAGAGGTTTTGGAAAATGCTGTTCTTTTCCTATTGAATGAAGACAGATGTGGGTGCACACATGTGAATACCTCAGCACGTATCAATATGTGGCTGTGTGTCCATGCATGCGTGTGTCTACCTACCACAAATGTCTGGCTACGGGGGGCACCGTTCTATCAGCACCCTATCTGTATGTGTGGATTGATGCCTGCCTGGGGGATGTGTCACTCCATGGGTGAGTGTGCAGGTGGGTGTAGATGGATATACTTTATGTCAGTAGTTCCTGTGTAAGACAAGGTGAGAATCAGTTTTCAGCATGATTGGTTTCAGGCCAGCATAAGATGGTGACAGGCTTTAAGCCAAGATTACTATTTCCTTACCAAATTACATATACAGATCTGCTGGTATAAAGGACTTGGATTTTATAAATTGCAAGAAAGTTAACTGTGAGCTTAGAGTAGAAGCTGGAGCTGTTTTGTTGAAGGGACCATATGTAATTGAGGTGCCAGGGGCTACAGTATCATGGGTAATTGTAATTTCATTGCTTAATGTATGTGAAATTTGTGTAAACTAGGACAGAATTATTCCTATTTATGTATACTCTTTTGCTTATATTGGGCAATGACACATCAATTATCATCGTTCAAATAACTTAGTACTCCAATTACATTTACTCCAAAGTGTGTGCTTTTGATTTCAGCATCTAAGATCAGAGGATAACTTGGAAAATTATGTCCAGCTAATGGTTAAGAGCCTCCCCTCTTTCTTTGGATAGCAGTGCTGCCCTCGTTGTATGCTTTTGTATGTGAGTAAAAGTACGGAATTTCTTCTAAGGGGAAGCAAGTAAGTTATTTGACATAAGGGCTTCCAATGCCTTATCCCCAGTGAAATTGCAATGTCCACCTATATTTATAACTCCTTTGGGTCTGTGACAGATTATATAATCACAACTGAATCCCAAGAGGAATGCTCCTTAGATTATCACCGTTTTAAAAGCAGATCCATGTCACAAAGGAGGCAGAGTTAAAGTGACCTGAGTGGAAGCTGACAGGTTGTGAAGGTGAATTAGCCGCTCTTGTGTCAGTGGGTGCAAATCACTGTAGGGGGTGGTGACCGTGGCAGGAAAGGTCTCTTCTGGGTTAGCTGCTGGGCCAATTAGGTATTAATGGCAGAGAGAACGATTCTTTTGGTGGCATAAGAGGCCCGCTGAGATCACTGTCTATAGGACTGCAAAGCTGAGCATTTTGTCATGATAGGGAAACAATAGATACTTTTTAACCTTCTCCTTATATTAGTACATGCTACAAAAGCACACAAAAGCCAGCCCATCCATGAAAATTTTATTTTCCTAAGGACTTTTGCCTTCTTTAAAAACAAAATATTTCACCTTTTCATTGTTGTATCTTTATGTGTTTTCTTTCCTTTACCATCATCCTATTCTATAACGTGCAATTCAGATATGCCCTTCAAAGATTGGCTTTACAGCGAGATTCTGGTTTTGAACTCTGTTTTCCTACTGATCCACTCTTAGAAGACTGGATGTGCATTCCTCTAGAAAATAGTGTGTGCTCTAATTGTAAAGTAGTAAAAATGTGATTAAAATGTAACCAATCTATTTAAAAATCACACATTATAAATAATCATCAATTATTTTATTTTAGTAAATTAATGTCTTATGGCATTATTCAAATAAAATAATTATTATAGTAGGAACTAATTTCACAACAAAACACTATGTTTAAATTAAAATTGGTGGTGTTACCCACACAGTACTATTCTGTAACATCAGTTGGGAATCCTCAGAGGTTTGCTTCTAAGGACAGCCTTGGACAAGAAAGTAAACATTCTTGTCTCTGATTTCTATCTAGTATCTTTTCTTTTTGTACCATCTTGCCACTAAGTATCCCTCAAAAGGAATCTGACAAGGACATTAATCTGACAAGGAGTAAGTAATTAAATGCATGAAACAGATTATTCTGAGTGTTAAAGAGGACCAAAAAGAGGACAATGCTTAGGCCAGAGGAACGAATCCCTCTGCCCCACCACCATGCACACACGTTATACACTGAAACAGGGAGGGGGTGGTGAAGTAGCCCTTCCTGCTACCTTTTATCAGTGCCATGAGTATACAGCCTATTCTGTGTCCTCATTCTATGCACATTTTTGTCAAATTTCAAAAATAATATACTTCCTTCATCTTATAAGATCATAAAATATTGGGTAAATATATTCAATCCTTTTAGTAGTCTGTGGATATATTGTTTAAAAAGCATCTATACTTCTTTGAAAATGACTATAAATCAACATATACAGTCTCTTCTGATACAACTTAATTGTGGTATTCCCAGGAAAACTCAAGTTATTAAAAATTGCATTATAAAAAATAATTATTTCAATGAGAACCAGAGGGAAAGGGCTAAATGCTTTAACCCTATAATACAAAGCTACTGTTTTCTTTCAGAAATTTCAATAATGAGGGTCTTTAAACAGTTGTGAGTACAAAGCTCTGAGACCTAAACACGAAGGAGCAAATCCATTTCTGCTCAAGAGTAACAGAGAACTTCTAGTCATTTTTAGTGCCTGTATCACTCATTGTGAGAAACAAAACACAAGTCAGCTCAAATTCAGCAGTCCTGTTGCAGCAGAATAACTTTTGTCCTTACCCCGTCCCTAGCAGAGCTGCATTCTAATCTATTGTGATTAGTACGATACAAATCATCCCTAATTCATCTCCTGTTATTTCTACTTCTTGTTAAGAAAACTTAAGCTAATGGAGAGATGTCATTTTTGTTTGAATGGAGAAGCATTTATTATAGACAACAGGAGGTAAGTTGGGTCATTCCAGGAGTTTCAACAGCCAGGACTTGGCAAAGACCATCAAAGGGATTTCTAGTCTGGACTAAGGAAACTGGTAATTTATGTGTCTTGGAAGAGGAGTAGTGATTTGTGTAACCTGCACTTCCTTTCACCTAGAAGTAGGAGATGGAATAATAAGCCTCCTTTTGTGTCTTTTACAAATATTCCCAGCTTTCTTGTGTTTCTTCTTTACTTCACGTCTTGTGAACTCATCTTATTTATTTCTGCTCTGCTTTTGTCTTTATCTTTGGGAGCAGGGTATGTGGACTTGTCTGTAGCTTGGTAAGGACTGAGCATCCAGAGACCACGAAGAGGAAAATGAGACATTGAGAAAAGAAATAGAGATGAATAGAGGTCTGAAAGAAAAAAAAAAAAACAAACACCAACCAAGTAGTCACTTCCTTTGTATATTGTGGGGAAGAAATTGGAACACTCTTGTATTCTATTTATTACTTGCTATCTTTAACTGCCTGTTTCTTTTATGCGTGTTTGACAATTTCATCCTGATCTTTCTGACTTCATTGATGCTGGAGGCTGCCCAGCATCCCTGTGCTGGTCAGCACACAGCCTGCTGCAGTTGTCACTTGCGTGTCATCTTCACACGTGGAGCCAGAGCCTTCACATTGTGTCAGTTATGTCATCGCAGTACCTATCAGCGTTACAGGTGTCACCTTCTTGGTAGATGTCTTTGTAAATTGATAACATTTTGCTTTTGTGTTAAACCAAATAAAACCATCCCCTTTGGATCAGGCAGAAAAAAAATAGTTACGAGGTTAGGGAACAGGGAAAATGAAAATGGCTAGAAATGAAATTTTGCCATTATATGCTGAGCTTGAAGAATTGTTGAAACCAAACCGGATAGTTGAAAAGTGGCCCCAATATAATAGACTTAAGTCTCGGAGAAGTATTTAAATACCTTTCCATAAAAATTATCATCTTTTATGTCTATATTCCACCCCATATGATCAAGTGATACATTTCAATCAAAATCATTTATATTGTCCCTTTATCCAGAAGAAAAAAAATATTAACAGTGATTGCCGCTGGTTGATAAAATTATGGGTAATTTTGCTGTTACTTTTAAAAATGTTCCTAATTTTCTACTGTATGAGCATTAAAGAGTACTAATCTATGATATAAAAGAAATACTTACATGAAATTTGTTGGAAACAAAATTGATGAAGAGGCATATATACAGTCCACTGTTAATGTCACATGCTTGTCATCTTTGTGTGCGGTCCCATGGGTATTCACGTCTGGTCAGCCGTTTCACTACTCCCAGCTTTTGACTGGGGTAGGGGGTAAAAATATGATAGGAATAAACTGTTTTGTAAATGGCCAGAATCCATTGTTTTATCAAAGATGGTGCAGTCATCCATCTCTATTATATTTATAGAAGACTATCAATTTTGCTACTTACATAACTTGCTATTCTCTAGACAGTGATCTCCTTCAGGGGAACAATTGTTTTATTCATCTTTACTTTCAAAACCCTAAGTGTCTACAAAACATAGAAAAAAATTGTTAAATAATTGAATGAATGAATTTAAAGCACTTAAATCTCAGTGCTTTCTAATTGTACTTTAAAGCACTTTTTAATTACAGTATAGGATTTTGGCAGTCTGGTGTAATTTTACAGAAATAATCTATACTCTCGAATTAATGGAATTCACAGATTCTGTAATATTACCACAGAATTTATTACCAATTGGATATTATATTTTTATCTTGTGTATTTGTTGTTTGTCTTTTTCTCTCCCACCCACACTAGAAATCAGGTGCCAAGAAGGAAAAGACATTGTCTATGTGCCAATTCTGTAGCTCCTATGCCTAAAATGGCACCTCACCCTTAGTAGGTACTCAATGAATATTTGTTGGGTGAATTAATGCAATATTTTTTATAAACTTATAAATATAATGAAAGCTTACAGAAAAAGTAATTAGTATATATAGTAACATATAATAAAGTCAATAAAAATCACCTACAATTCAATTACTCAGGGATTATCATTATTAAACATTTATTATAGTATATTTCCTTCCAATATTTTTCAATGCATGTAATACAAAAGTGCAATTATAATACATATAGTGATTTAATCTGATTTTTTCCCGTATTTGGTATGAGAAGGATATCATCGATTGTAATGGCTATTTAATATTTCACTATATTTTTTCAAAGTTTGTAGCATAAGCTTTGGAATTAGCCTTGTTTAAATTCTGGCTCTTCTATTTACCACCTGTGTACTCTTGGGTATGTTACCAATACTTCTGTGCTTTTGAGGCAGTGTAGGAGAAGAGATGAGAAGGGAATAATAAAAAACAAAGTAGAATGGAGAAGATACATTGTCCTAAAAAGGAGGCAGAAGGGAGGCAGGCAGGCCAGCAAGTCCCCTGGGTGTGGCTTCCAATGCCACACCCAACTCTATCAGTGCAGAATGTCTTCCTCTGCATTCAGCTGCTAAAGCCGCCAAACCCTGGCAAGGTAGATGAGAATGTTTCATTCTCAGTCTCAAAACCTTTTCTGCCCTCAGCTCTCATAACCAATAATAAACACATCACAGATAGAATTTTAAACCAATAATCTTTCTTGATGGAGCAGTGTGTTCAGAGGCTTCTAGCATTAATATCTCACTGTACTAGTGTTGCGCTGAGATTATGTGATGTCAGTATCAGCAGAGAGTGATTTACAGTCCACTCAAACGAATGCCATTTAGTTTTGCGCCAGTTGCTTTTCTGCCTTACTTATTCAGATTGTTAAAGAAGCTCATAAGCTTATTATAAGTTATTTCATTTGTCAAGGGCTTGCTCACTTCCCACTTATCTTCTTTTTTTTTCCTTTTCTTTTATAACGTTTATCACTTAGGGCCACATGTGATTTTGGTCCCATTTTGGGGAGGGCATTTTTTTATTAACAGTAAGCTATTCCTTAAGAAACTCATACAAACTTCCTAGTAGGCATAGTTGATAGTGGTGACTTTGTGGTGTGATTTTATTTTTTTTTAGGAAGCTCAACCCTTCACCCCTGCCCAATTCCCAAAATATCACTTTCCTGCCCTGGCATTATGATTTATGATCATCTCTGAATCTTCATTTTTTGTGATAAAGGTTATCTTAATCAAATAAACATTTAGCATCACTTACTTGGTGCTGGTATACATTTTAGAGTCAATATGGTGTGGATGATTCAACAGGAAACAGGTTATTAAAGTGGACACTTTACAAGAGCCTCACTGAGATTCTTTTGTGATTGGGATATTAGTTGATGACAGCTATTCAAAGGAGTTTGACTAGAGAAGAGATCTCATTTGTGAAACTGCTTCAGAGAGATCAAGAGTTTTTTCTCCAAGAAAATCCTGGCTCTTCCAGTAGAGGCCAAGTGCCTAGACTCTAAGAGGTCACTGTTTTCTTTGAAAGAAAACATAGATCCAACTCTCAGACTTTCACAAGAGAAACATTCTGTCTCAACTCCTTTGTTTTGGCTTCATTCTCAGGAAGGAAAGTTTCTTCTCAAGAGATGGCCAAATGGCAAAATGGCCACCAGTAGGTAGCACCAGGTTTATATCCTACCAGTTGAGTGATCCCAGTGGAAGCAGAACTTTTCCCTCCGAGCTCCTGCAATTCAAGTTTTAGATTTGAATCTTATTGATCCAGGCTAAATCACGTATCAATGGCATGAGTAGTGTGATAAGTACACACACACACACACACACACACACACGCGCGTGCGCGAATTGTTCCCTGGTCAAAGAGAGAGCTCATGACTCAAGCTGGTCCAACCAGTTTCTTCTCCTGGGAATTTAAATCTTTTGTGGAGACACACAACTCGAATTTGGGAAATGACTGAGGAGGATTCATCCTCAGCAATGGCACCCTGAAGAAGGACCTGTTGCCTTCAACAAAGTTCCTGTTGCCTCTAATAAGCAAAGGCTACTTGGTTACAGCCTTCTGCTGTCCTCTGCACAATTATACTGAGGGAAAATAGAGGATTTTCAAATTCAGACAGCCAGCAGCCTTCCTCCACAGCAAAAGAATTTGGAAAAATCAAACTATAATGTTTAAAGTAAGAAAGAGAAAGAGCTTACTAAATTCCATTAGATATGTTGTCAGAATCTTCTCAAACTTGATTACTATTAGGACTTGGCATCCAGACACATTGCTAGTGTTATTTTTCAGGGCTGGATTTAGAACATTTGTATCAAATTCAAACAATATTTATGTGATTAAAATATGATAATTATTGGAATTTGTGAGAAAAAGCCTTAGATTGATAAATTTAAAACATTTGCTCTGAAGCATAATTGAACCAATTATGTCAAAATAGTATGATAATGGGATGAAGTATATTTCATTGCAATATATTTGTATTTCTGAATCTCCAGTTTCAAAGTGACTAAGATGAAAGATAAATGTCTCCTAAGTTTACTAATATGAATATGCAATCAAACCTATTTGGGAGGTTCATTACAAAAAAAGATGATGCATTGGAGAAAAATAGCCCTGAATGAGAGGTTGTGATATTCCTTGTTTCAGAACAATAATATGACACAAAATGTGAAGTAGAAGTCAAGATAACCAGTTCTCTTGCAAAGGAAATTCCAAATTATTCTATGCATTTTCTTAATTTGTTCTTAAGTCTGATTGCTTCTTTCTGGGTTATTCATGTACCATCAAACAGAGCATAGAAATTACTACGTATACTAAGTCAGATATATATTATATTTTGTTATCAGCTGAGCAAGAGGGTTTGTTATGCCTTCCCCAATGGCACTGGTAAAGATGAAAGCCAATCCCAGGCTCTATTTGTAGTCTTTTATATCTGACATGCACAAATCTATTCAAACTCTTTTATGAATTGCTTTATTCACTTCTAGGAAAATGTCAGGTATATTTATTATTGTGAGTGTAAAGTAGGACTCTGTGTTTTATTTCTAGTTTTGTTTAATGTTATGTCATCGTATCCTATGGGCAAGTTGTGTTAGAAGCTGGAGAGGTCAAGATATAGAAGATATTCCTGCATTTGGATTCACAGTCTGGCAAAGAAGATAGACGAAGTAAGAGAGAAATGTACTGTAGTGAGATGAGGGAGGTAATAATGGCAATTAAGTTTTTGAGTGCCCAGTGTCACAAAGCTGGTTGATGATAGAGCCAAGAGACAAACCCAATGTGCCTAATGCTGAAGTCCAGTCCCTTAGCTACTGTGATGGCCAAGCAGAGCAGGTGCTAAGATATATCTATGGGGGTGTGCGGGAGCACAGAGAAGTGGCATTTATCCAGCCCATGGGGTCAGGGAAGGCTCTCCTATGTAGTACCCCAGATTTGCCTCTTAGAATAATTAGGAATTAGGCAAGCCCAAGCAGGAGAAGGGCTTTTTAATGCAGGTGAACAAGCCCAAGGAAATAAAAACATATGATGTGTCTGGTGTGGCACATCAGGAATAACTCAGGAAATTAGGAACCTAATTTATAATGGCCTTGATTTCTACAAAACCCTCCCCAAAACAATCCCCCCAAAGCAAACCAAACCAAAAACATGTTAGAAACAGTATTATAGGGTAAGGGGGGTATTGATGGTTTTAAAGCAAGGGGGTAATGCTTTCAGATGTCTATTTTAGAAAGCACAGTGAGACAGATGTGTTTGAGGTAGATTTAAGGAAAAGAAACCAACTAGGAAATTCCTGCAATAGTCTAGATGGGAAGCAATATGTGCCTGAATAAGACTTAACAATAGTGACAGGGGAATGGGGGAAGGAATCAAGAGATATTTAAGAGGTAGAATTGATAAGCTTTATAAAGATGCAGTATAATGTGGTAGAGTCAGACAGGTTAGGCTCAAAAACTGGTTCTCCTGCTTAGTAGTATGTGACCTTCAGCAAGTTGCTTGACCTCTCTGAGATTCCTCATCTGTCAAAGGGTAATAGCAGAATCTTCCTCATTGGGTTGCTGTGAGGATTAAATGTTAATGTGTAGAAAGTATTTAGAGCAATGTCTGTCATGTATTATTATTTCTGATCGGATATGAGTGATAGAGAGGCACTCATTGGAGATTTGGTGAATGGTGGAACAATCATTTGAGATAGGGAATACAAAAAGAAGGAACTGGCCTGAGAGGAAAATTTATGACTTTACTTTTATATTTATTGGGCTTGATGTGTTTGAGTTGTATTCTCAGGTAAAGAGGTAAAGTAGACAGTTGTATATACTGGTCTGAAACCCAAAAGTGGCTTTTGAGAGGCAGGTACAGATCTGAGAGTGGTCAGTATTTCTATGTAGGTGCCGTTGGAAGCCATAGATATTGATGAGATTGTCCATGGGGAGCCTTCAGGTAAGAAGAGGGGAGAATGAAGAGCAAGGTCTAGGCAGATCAACAATTAAGCCGGAAGAGGGAGAGCTGACGGAAGGATGGAGGCAGGGCCAGGAGAGATTAGTGTCTTTACTTGTGTGCAACCAGAGACATCTGATGACTCTTAGATCACTCAGATCTTACTTCCCCTCTGGAAAGAATTAAAAGTCAGTGTGAATCTTTGAGCAGAAGTGGCTGGTAGGACATGAAGATTTCATTTTTTTGTAAAGTTCTGCTAACATAAGGGTCAGCAGAATTACCACATTTTTGTCTATCCCATGACTTGGTCTCACTTTCCATTTCCATGCTCTGCCTTGATTCTCTTGTTTCTGGGAGGCAGTCTGTAGTTTCACCATGCCCTTTTTGAGAGTGGCAATGAGAACTAATACAAATATTTAGGTGTGGACAAATCATAGCTTTGTGTAAAGAAATATAATATTTTCTGTTTATTTTCAATTTTCAAGACTTGGCTGGTTTCATTTACTGCAAAGACACATTGTTTTGATTCTGTAAGAATCTAGATTTCTGCAGTGACTTGTGGTTCCTGTACTGGGTTGTAGAAAAGCTACCAACTCTTTATTTTATATGCATTTTGCATATTTTCTACACCATGGATAGAAAATAAAAGCAATAAACTTTTCCTCCACTGCCTCTGAGGACAAGTTTTCCCATATCCTAACCTTCTCTTCTCTTGCAGAGCTTCCCTCTATGGTTTAGGATTGAACACTTTCCTACATATTTGAAAAGTCAGAACAATGACTAATTTATCTCATCTTTATTTTTCATGTCATGTGGATTACTTAGAACCATAAACAGTTTGAATACATAAGTGAACAAATGAAAGTGATTTGCTCATGTACTCAATGGTGCAAATTATACATGATACATATTATGGAATGGGATGTGTTCCTATTACTGCATATCTTCTCTTTGATAGACTTTGAAACTATGGCCATACAAGGACACCCAGAGTGGTATAATGGACATTGGAGACTCAAAAGTGGGGAAGGAGGAAGAGGGAGAGGGATGAAATATTACCTATTGGGTATAAAGTACACTATTTGGGTGATGGGAACAAAAGGCCAGTCTTCACCACTATCCAATGTATACATGTAGCAGAAGTCAACTTGTACCCCCTAAATCCATTAACATTTTAAAAAAAAGAATTTTAGTTTAGCATTTTATTTGTATCACTAAACTGAGTCTTTTGACTTCACCCTCAAAAACTTTTGAATCAAATGCTATGAAAACAGTCTTCGTAAGAGAAAAGAGCGTTTTAATGTAAGGTAAATGTCACCTTTGAGCAGAAACTTCTTTTCTTCTTTAAGTTTTGTTTTTGAACAAGAATAAACCACAAGAAAATAAAATACCTGGGAAAAACTATAGCACCAGTTTTAGAAAAAGAATTCTTTTCATAATATGAAGACATTTTTCCTTTGTGAGAACTATTGAATCCATGTCGTTTCTCCTGATTATACATGCTTTCAACCTCTGATGTAAACCTCAAAACACAAGATTGCCAGCCACTCCTTCTTGTTTACCATCACTGAACAACTAACACAAATGCTACTTGTCATCTTTGAGAGCCTAGTGTGCATATTTACACTGTAATTATTAAGGATTTGGTTCCTGTAGTTTTCTACAATTATAGTGTGTTTTTCCTCAGGGTGAAGAATGAGCCTATAACAAAAGAATAAAGACTGAACCATATGAAAAGTAGCTTCAACTTGTAAAATCTTGAAACTGTCTATAATTTCAGATTCCTGAATGTTATAAAAAATCTAGTATCTCAGATACCTATTTTTTACTTTATTTCTTTTACTTCAATGTGGTTCAATTATATGCTTTATATAATATTATAAATAAATGTTTAAAAGATATAAATTAGTTTTGTATGGCTTTTTAAAATTCAGAGTTTAGATTCAAGATTTTTTGGGCGTATTTTGATAATTCCTCTTTCCTAGATAAAATAAATTTTTTAATTAGAAAAATAATGATAATATAGCCAAAGGAACTAGTCAGTAATCAAATGATATTATACTCAAATGACCAAGAAAAGAACCATTTATGTGTTCACATATAAAAATGGAAAATTATTAAAAATTAAATGCTTATTTCTAGTTCAGTGATAAAAGCAGGCAGGTGGAATAGAACAGAATTTTCTTTTTTGGAAACAAATCATTTAACAAAAGGCTTATTGGTTGGTATCCATAAGAAAGGGAAAATTGGAACTACTTTTCCGTTACTAGAAGTAGAGTTGACTGATTTCTCTTCTCAGGAATTGTTTTCACTGCTTATCTGGCAATTCCAGAATTTAGTCTCCTTAACAACCATTCTTAGGTTGCTCTTTTACAGAATTGAGCCCATTACCTGTTAAATGAAGATCTTTTAAGGAATTGTGCTCATTACTTCATTGATGGAAATATCTCTGCTGGCATTCATAGGATTAAAGGCAAGGAGCACCAAAGACATCTGAAAAAACAGTGGATGAATGAGATAGACAACAACCTTGCTTTAGAAGAGACTCATTACAGCGAGAGAGTAGGTATAAGTTGAACAGCAAATGTAGTGTCAACACTTTGAGAGCAAAAATGACTTCTAAAAAAAAACTGAGTATTTATTTTGATTCTATGTTACAGCATAATGTTTAAGGAAATGAAAACTAAAAAATATTTTAACTCTAACCCCCCAGTCTTGCTAAAGGTCGAAAGGTTGTCTCATTGCCTTTTGGGTATACTCAGCCCATTTCATGGATTTATTAGGCAAAATACAATTTTCATTTAACTCGGATCTGGGGCAATGTTCTAGCTATGAGCTTCCCAGCCTCTGTCTTTTGGTTCGAATTCTCCAACAATGTAAAGGACAGGAACATTGCTATCTGCCTGGCCTTCCTGGCTCTCTGTCTCCCCAGGATAGTCTCCTAAGAAGGTCAAGAATTGGGGGAGGGGAGGAGGGCATGCAGGAGGCCTGTTCAGTGCTGGGCTCTGATAGATGGCACAGTGGATTCTTGCAGAGCTCCCTGGCATGGCTGAGTTCATGGAAATGTGTTCACTCTCTTTCTCCCCTAGTAGTGTGTTGAGAAGGGCACATTCAGTCAGATGAACAGTTCACATTCCTGGCCCATTTATACGCACACCACACTGGACAAAAAAAAAACAACAAAACACCCAAAAATTGTTGGATAGAGGACTGGGCTTGTCCCAATGTACAAAGCCACCTCTCATACTTGCTCCGATGCAAGGAGGACCTATCATTAGAGCTGCAACACCCAAGCCTCAGCTTTGAGACCATACTGCAATCCCCTCTCTCAGACACCTCTGCCATGAGCAGGGCCAGGAGTGGGGTGTGGGTATGAGGGCCACCTTCTCCTGTTGTTTCTTTTCCTCTCTCTTCCTTGGCATGGAAGAAAGACTTCTTCTTTTTCACTATTAGCCTTGTAGAGCTATTTGGTCTTCTACTTTCTAGCTCTCTTCGTGTGGGACAGAATGTACATATGTGATTGTAAGCACCACTGGGTGACACTAAGTAAAACAAAGTTTCTAAACAAGGAATTTTTGTGGTCTGTTCAGTTTAAGGTAACTTTGGTGGTATTTGTAAGTACAGTGATTGCAAAAGGACAAATGGAATATTGTCTATCATCTTTCCCCTCATTTTACTTAAATATGCTGCTTATTGCTTAGCAAGAGTATTGGTAGTGCCATGTTTCTCCTACAACAGTGAGTAAGTAGGTCATGCTGGAAATAAATTATCCACAGGATTTTCAGGCCAGGAGCTGATCAAGATGCTAAAATACTGTGAAAGCTAGGCAAGCAGAAGACTTGGACTGCCTTAACAGCATTCAAAGGCACCATCGGTTCCAAGCATGAATTCAGTTGTATCATGCAAGTCTCATTAACAACAACGTAGTCTGATATCTCATCCAGGTTTCATCCTAAATTACACTACTAACTGGGAAATATTTCATTTTAATGTTACCGTTGCTTACTCTAACTATAGAGTAAAAGTTGTTCTTACTTGAATATTTCTTTTAATATTATGATTCACCAGTCAGTTTTACTATCCTAAAGCCATTTTAAAATGATTATTTCACAAATATTTTTGCTGATTAAGATAATTTTACCTGTACATACATTCCATACATCATAACTAGATAGGATTTGTATTATGAAGTTCCCTCCACTTACCAGCCTTTCAAATTTATTGACTAAATATAATGACAATTTTTAAGGCTATAAAGTCATTTCAATTCAATGTTCCCCCATCTTTTTGCAGTACTTCTAGGGCCAGGTGTTATATTGAGTTGCTCAGAAAAGAACAAAAGTTCAGAAGATGTAAACAGAATATGTTTGCTAGATTCCTTCATATGAATTGCTTAGCATTAAGACTTTTCCAGGGTCTCATTCTCTGGAAACTGCTCAATAACCATCACTGATGAATTGGATAGTAATTCTACCCCAGGGTCCAGGCTCATCAGCTGTCACAGGTTAAACAGAATGGAACTGGCCACAGTCAATAAAGCCAGCAAACACCCTCAAGGTCCTAACTAAAAATGCTGTTATTGATTCTGTAGGTGACTCATCTTTCTACATTTCAATATCTTTAACTAGCATTCTAGCCTAATATTTTTAGATAACACATCTTTTCATGGCTATTTTACTCAGGGTAAGAGGATAGCCTTTCACATTACTATTTAATATGGCTGTATTGGTACAATCCTGAAATAATTCGATATAAAAGGAAATATCCTAACTGTTTGGGTACGTGCTGCTGTGTTTGTTTGATTCATTTCCTCCTTTATATTCTTTTATAGTGTGACTATAACTGGTATTATCATTTTCTTGAGTTGACCATTCCATGGAATTCTCTTTCTCTTTTGAACTTTGGCTATGCTTGTGATCTGTAACATAAATGGAATTCTATAGAAGACAGGAAGTTTGGGTTCATTTAGTCTGAAACTTCACTCCTTAAGCAAGATTTCCCTCTATAACATTTTTGAAAACGTTCTTTGGGTCCTATTGAACACTTTTAGCATGGTGGTTCTCATTTCTTCACAGGGCAGCCAATTTCGTATTTATGCATTCCTTCTTCTTATGAGCCAAAGTCCCTCTCCTATATTCTCCCTTTCCCCACTTCCACCCCGATTCTCTTAGTTTGGTGCTCTACCACACATGCAGAATGTGTTTATTTGATCTCCCATGTGACAGCTACTTCAGAGATTTGAAATTAGCTCTATTTAGACTCTTTTTCAGTCAAGACATCAGCAATTCTTTCAACCATTCTTCTCACCTCCTGGTTTTAAATATTTAAAGTTATTTTCTAAATCTTCATAAGGTAGTTCTCATACTTATTAATTTCTTCCAGAAATAGTTTCAAAACACCTACTCTAATTCTTAGTAAATTCTCAAGGACAGTTTCCATTTCTCTTTTTCAAAATTCATCCAAGGGTCTAGCACAGTTTGTGTCTTTTACACAAAATTAAATTCAAAGTAAATGCTTTTTTTAAAATAAGAAATGATGAAAAGCATATTATTAAGATAGAATTGATTATTTTCTAAATCATTGAGTTATCTAAAGCAATTAGTTGTTTTCACATGTACTCAGATGTAGCTTCACAGTATATTCATAGGCTTAGAGAGTTGGAAGGGAACTTAAAAATTTATCTAGTCCATGTCTGCTATCATGGGATTTGACATTCACTGGAAGCCCTGTTTTCATGAAGAGCGACTGAATCCCTATGGGTTCAAGTGGATCCTTCTCTTTGCCCTTACTTCACTGGGTATATCATTTTAGAGGAACAAAGATCAAGTTGTATTGAAATTGTTATTATGAGTCTGTGTCTCCTTACTAGACTACTTTTTATAGCTTGAATTAATTTATTTACATTATCATGCTTAATCTTCCTTTTTTTTCCCCTAATGCAGAAACTAAGGTACACACATGGTTAGATTAAGTACCTAAGTTCAAACAGCTATTAAGGGCCAAAGATGGGCAAGCC
>NW_012148764.1:1846307-1853369 GCF_000956105.1 Propithecus coquereli
TAGACTTCCAGCCAATCGGGTTCAGAACCCATTGTGTGCCACTGTCTGAGGTACCTGCTGCCTTTCATTTTATCCCTTCTGGAGCTCTGTGGTGTCAATCAACTGGCCAGGTCAGGAATGTGTTGGGGGAGGGGAAAAGGAGAGTGATCTGTTTGAAGAATGTTCCAGGCCCAGAGAATAGATTGTATAACATGTCATCAAACATTCTTTGTATGTATTTTTATTAGCATCATAATATTTCACTAAGTCTATATTATTACATAATTTAAATAGACAATTGTTATTGAGTATTTACTCTCCAATTTTTCATCATCACAAACAATACTATAATATACATCTTTTTACATATAACTTTGGGTATTTTTTGATGTTTTTATTGAACATAAATTCTTAGAAGTGGAAAATCTAGGTCAAGGCCTGTGCAACATTTTAAGGCTATTGTAATGGAATGGAGTTTTTTCTCCTGTTAGATGCCCTTGTCACTTCTCATCTTGGACATTGGTCTGAATTGTTCAGAGAGGAGAGAGAAAGTGAAGACAAGTAGGTACAATTAAATTCATAAATATTTTAAAGGAGTCTCTTGGCAAATAAGGAGTCTTTTGCTACCTCATTCCTTGTGTTCCTTTGGAGAAGCTTTAAGGCCAGGCAAGAGCCAATTCTAGCACGGATGTTGGATAGAACTAACAATGTTGTCTTTTTTAATTGAAATTTTATTTGGAATTGTAGGCTCTCTTAAACTAACTTCTTTCAGGTAATCCAGTTGAACCAGCACAGACTTTTTTTCTTTGAAATGTATTTGCTGATTTCAACTGAAAATATAATAGATGAAGATAGTTGTTTATTGCCGTAGTTGATGTTCTCAATGAAATCAACTTTTATGGAGTAAAATGTTCTTTGAACAAGTTTAATAGAAAAGCTATATGAAAAAATTTTCCCTAATTAAAAAAAAATTTGTCTGTGTTAAAGCTTGGGCAATCCTGCGTCTGGCCAGGTGGTCTTGGCCCTTGATTTGTGAAGGTCTATTCTGCTGATCAAGTCTTTGATGTAAAGCCTACCCAGGGCCTCTGCCCAGAGTCAGAAATCACTTATTTTTATGAAGGAGTAATTTAAAAAAAATGCATAAGGTTAAAGGGTTTATATTTAAAATTGTGGTGAAAAAGAAAAAAATCAGTGATGGCTGGGTTGGTAGGGATGGAGGTGTTTCACATGAAAATATCATAATCGACTTCCTTGGTGAGGCTGAATTCTTGAAGACCCCTGGAAATCCACACCAAAAGATATAACACATGACAAAAAATATAATTAAGTAAAGCAACAAATGTGGATTTATAGTATATTGTCTCATATCAGGAAATGATGCTGCAGTTTACGCACAGCACTGGTAAGGGCATTACTTGCTTAGAGTGAACTTGTTTTAAAGTGCATGCAGAGTATGTGCTGACATGCATGATGCATAAAGAGAATATTCCCTACAAAATCATGATATCACATGTAAGAAAAGTTCTTTTTCAGATGGCCTTTGCTATTATAGACTTTGCCTGTATTTTTCCCTCTTTTCCTCCTCAGTTGGTTTTGACATTCTGGCTCTCAAGGACCGCTCTTGGTAGCCGTCAAAGTAGACAACTCCTATGATTGCCAAATCTAAACAGAGACAAAAACAAACCCTTCAATAGCCTGATGGATTAATGCTTCTTGGAGACATTTTCCTTCAATAATTGATTATTTGCTGCAGTTTGACCATATGTGTTGGGGACAGCATGTCTGTTGCTATAACAAACTAATTGAGCAATTCAATTGACATGGCTTCTGGTTCCTGCAGTGTGGTGAACTTCAGGCGTGACTGCTGAGCACAACTGTCCTCTCAGAACAATGCATCTGGGAATCTTGAGACTCTTCCAATTCCCTTCACCTGTGACCCACTTTATGGATTTTAGATATGTGCGAATCTGATCCCAAAAGGGACAGCTCACTTCAGTACCCTGTCCTGTAGGCAAAGAGCGTAGAACATCCATTACCCTCTCCTTCTCATTCTTAGGTTAATGACTACATTAAATATTAAACGGGTTTCCGTCTCCAGAGTGCCCATGTAAGTGATTTTACATTAGCTCATCCACTTTTGGCACTGTCCTTTCTTTGATTTCTGATAAAGCATGTTGCTTCTGTGTAACATAACTCAGAGGAAATCATGATTGATTTGACAACCATTAATGTGATGCTTAATATTAACCTTCATCTTTAGAGATGGAGGAGGATGGTGAAGGAGGAGGAGAGGGAAAAGGAAAAGGAGTCAGACAGGAAAATGTGTCTTAGACTTTTTTAAGGTGACAGGGACCAAATGATCTCATTAACATACCACAAAAAATTTAACACTTCCTCCGCCCTTTTCTTCTTTGAGCCATCTGAGGATGTCTGGTTGCTCAGGTACTGGTTCTAACTCCTCCCTACCACAGCTTCACAGAGCTGCACTGAGAGGAAAAGATCATTTGGGAGCAAAAATATCTTGGGAATAAAATCTGTGAGATTTGCTGCAACTTTTCAAAAAGTGTTCTGCTAGCTTTTTAACACTTAAAGAGAAGAATAATGTAGTAGATGCTGCAAGGAGAGCAGAATTAAGACATAATCTGTACCCACTGAGATTATTATCAAAGTAGACTGACAGGTAGGACCCACAGAAAGCGGGGGGTGGAGGAGGCGGAAGCATCAGGAAGGTGGTTACCTGTGGGACTTTAGCTGAGCAAGTCTGAGACATCTGTCAGCAGCTGTTTTCAGAGGCCTTAGCCAGTAAAGAAAAGGCTTCTCAGAGACTTTTTATTCTAAGGCAAAGTTTATAATTAAAAAAAATCCAGCCTCTTTTTTACATACAGGAAAGCATAGTTGCCCATCCCTCTTTTGGCTCTTCTTTAAGAATGGACTAGATTTACATATATTTTTCATTTCCCCTCAGTGGACAGGGAAAAGGAAATCCCCTGGTAATTGCAGAAGTCTGTGTTTTTTGAAGCTCAGTCTCTGCAACACGGCAAAAGTTCATTCTCACTCCAAGTTGTCAGAAAGAGAACAACAGTGACTCGGATCTATTTATGACATATCTGTCCTTTCTAACCTCTCAGAGAGGATCTTGTACATATTTTAATAGAATTGGGAAGATTGAACATAGGTCGAGCAACATTTCATGTTATACTTCTTTTTGTTAGAACTTGCCTATTTAATGAACCAAGCGTGGATCTAAGATTTCCATGCATTTATATACATTTTGCTTCCTAAAGAGCCAATCTATTAGTATAAACTTATTACTTAAAGCATTGAATATATATAATTGAATACACTTTTAAGACAGGAAGGGAGCTTTTAGCTAAAGGGAAGTTTAGCTAAACTTCCTCATTTTACCCATTAGGAAAGTGATGTCTTTACCAGTACAGTGGTCATCAAAGGTCCCACAGTCGTTAGTGGACAGTTGAGGGAGACCCAGCCTCAGCCCACCAGCCTATGCAACACCACCCCAGAGATGAAGATAGATGATTTAATACAACAGGGAAGAGAAAATATGGTCAAGAGCCAATTAGCCAGCTTCTAGCTGGTGAAGAAAAATGCTATAGATATTCTAGTAGAACATATAGAACCAGATTATTTTTTTAAAAAAAGTATATTAGGAAAAAATCTATCATTTGCTGCACAGGCTGGGAAAATTAAGTGATAGGATTTTTAAAAAAATATTTAACACAAAGGACTCTAGCTGAAATTCACTGTGTCTTTTGATACTCTTTACTTCTTTGTCTTCCCAGAGGTTCAATGATACGCATATCAATAAAGCAAGGAAATCCATTGTGAAACTCAAGTTTATGCAAAATCAGTTAGTTAGAATTGTGTACAGCAACTGATGACTATGGGTGAGATCTCAACAATGAGGTCACCAGCAACAGCTTTAGGTCCTCGGGAATCTCTCTGTGACCTGCAGTAGCTCAGAAGCTACAAGCAGCTTTCAGCAGTGTGAAAATATTGGGTTTTATATCATTAGATGTTTCTCAGTAGAGGTGCTATTGACTTTGGGTTGGATAATTTTTTTTTTTTTAATGGGAGGGCTGTCTTGTACATTGTAGGATGTTTAGCAGTACTAGATACCAGTAGCACCTCCACCCTTGTAACAACCAAAAATGTCCCTAGATATTATAATGCCCCTGGAGGGAGGAGTGGGGCAAAATATTCCCCAGTTGAGAACAACTGCATTAGGTAATAGTCACTTCAGAATCAAACCACATGACCCATTTATTCCAGACCACAGAATTTTGCCGTTGTTTCTTTAAAATGGGGATAGCACCTAAACCATATGGGAATGTGCTACATACATTTATGTAGAGCAAGGCAGGATAATCAGGCACTTTCTAAATAAATCAAATGAAAGACAATGAGGGAAGGGTTAAAGAAGATTGCTGGGTCAACCAAGGTCTAAGTAGGAAAAAAGAAACCACAGAGGAATAAATGCAGGAAATTGCTGCACTGGTGATGGGTTGAGCTGAGAGTTATGTAAGGAACCGAAGGACACTGGGAAATTAGCAATAAAACTATTACCCTAGACTGGATAGACTAAGGGGGGTTTGCTATTACCTGGTATGCGAGCATCAGTCTCACTCCAAAAGAGGCTAGGACCAGGATGGACCTCTCTCGTGGGAATTGGAACCATGAAGAAGACATGAAGCTGCCCTAGGCAGAGGGAAGAGGAGAAAGCCTCACCCTCCAATCTCTTGTAGCATCTCTCCATTGTAGGAGTTGGTCTTCTATTTCCCATGCCCCGTGTTTGAGTACAGCAGGGAATTTGGAAATGGATCTACGTACAAGCAGGCCCAGGGCTGGTATGACTAGTTGTGTTCTAACCTGTTCAAAAGAGCAAATGGTGTATCCTATTTCCTAGAGAACCAGAGCCCAGGGGCATAAAGTTATTTGACTTTATGTCAAAAATGTGACACGTTTTCTGCTTCTTCAGTGACTTTCTTCTGTACTTTCACAACTAATGAGGCACAAATACAAGTGCCAGATGAGTGAGTGTGCCTGTCTTAGGGCAATATCTGAGGGCTTTTATACTGATACTTATTTAAGATCAAAAACCACAGTGCTATCTTACCTCTTTGGAGTACTTACAGTGTGCCAGATTCTGTATTAATTAGAGGCATTATTTAATTGTAACATTTCAAAAGGTTTTATAACACAAGCACTATTAGTATCTTTGTTCTAAAGACAAGTAAACTGAAGTAGGAAGAAGTTAAGCAGACTGTCCCAGGTCGTATAACTAGTAAGTGAGGAGCATGATTTGAATTCAGGTCTGTGGTATGGTGTAACTCAAATACATGGTTCTGGGCTACACAGTCATGTGGTGGGAAGATGATAATGATGATAATGACGATATCTACCATTAGGAAACTGCAGTATGCCTAGCTATGTTTTAAGTGCTTTTCTGTTTACTTTTGTTAACTCATTGAAATCATACAATAACCCATTTTACAGAGGAGGAAATTCAGGCACGAAGATGTTAAGTAGTCCAAGATCACAGAGCTACTAAGCTGCAAAGCTGGGTTTTGAACCTAGGCAGTTTTGGCTTTAGTCTTGTGCTTTTAACCACTAAATGATACATGGTATTGTGTGCACATGATTTATCTGTTCATTGTTTCATTTCAACCAGCTCTGTACAATGCCAGGCACTTTCCTAGGCCTTGGAGCTGTAAAGATGACAGTGACTTGAGTGAGGAACTTCTCATTTAGTGGAATGTGTACAAATGTGTGAACAGCTGAGGATGATTTCATGTGACAGTTGCTGTGAGAGACGTTCACCCTAGGAGAAATGGAGACCGAGAGGAAGACTGGGAATTTTCTCCATGTCAGATGGAAAATGGCAGCTCCATAAACCAGAGCTTTGTAAGAGAGCTAACTCGTAAGATGCGTTTGCACTGTAGAGGTCGCACAGGTTGTTACTTGTAAAGTAAGTGACAAGACAGTGGAAATGGAAAGAATGCTCACTGGCTAGAACGTGGGGGTCTAGCAGTGTTGAGCAAGGAGTGTTAGAAAAGTAGACAAGACCTAGATTAAGAAAGGTCTTATATGACCCAGAAGGAGATGGGAGGCTTTCCTTTTGCAGCGCCTTTAAAATTCCTTAGGGCACGCGCTGTATTCATTCTATGCTTCCGTCTTCTACCAGTTATAAAATTTCATTTTCTGATGTCTTTAAATGCACTACACGTTGTTGACAAGAATGAATGAAATCTTTCTCTAACCGTACTTCGTGGTAGCTGTTTTGTGAGTGACACACGTGAAAACTCAGAGCTCAGTCCAGCTGGCACTTAGGAGGCTCTAGTGACCTGAATTTGGAGCAGGCTTGACCTAAGGCAGTAAAAGCCCTTACGGAGAGATTGCTGCAAGTGAGCTGCTGAAATATCACTCTAGCCTCTCTGCTCGCTTCATTGCTGTCCAGCTATTCCCCAAATGGCTTTCTTTGGTGGTTGGTTTCAGACTGAAAATTCAGACCCAATAGACAGAGTGGAAACCTGCAATTTGCGATTAAAATGCATGGTTGGAGCTTAAGCCTAAAGATGTCACAGCTTTTATTCTTAGAATATGTATAGCATAGAAAGGTAATTAAATTCCCCCTTTATGGATGCTGTACTTGGCTCAGTCTTTGAGGAGGAGCTGCCCTGGGCAACTTAGCCTCTGCCTTGTCCACTAGACTTTGGTGTGAATTCTCCAGCTTTCAAAGCCCTGGGGGGACTTGGATGGATGAGGAGACGACCTCTGGTTGAATGAGATTTCAACTTGATGCCATTGGCTCACTTCTGACAAGTAGAGCAATCTAATGAGCACTATTACTTCTTTCCCAAACTATAATCTTCTTATTCCTTGGTGACTGATAATAATATGGTGAATTAGAGGGAAATATTAATATTAATACAGTAAAGTGAAGAGTACCAACAGAAGTCAGTCAGAAGAACATGGATTTGAGTGTGTTAGTTCTGCTTTTCTGTTGTATCACCACAGGGAAATCATTTAATCTGTAAATTTTATCTTTCTGATCTGTAAAATAAT
>NW_012148764.1:1854482-1878388 GCF_000956105.1 Propithecus coquereli
TCCTTAGCATTTAGCTCTGAGAAGATAAAAGGCCTCTCATGAGAATTTTAATTCAAATTCAAAAGAAATACAATTATAATTTTAAAATCCTAATTCAGTCCAGAATTCCTTTTGTACTCCCATTTAAACATGTAATTCAGATGAGAATGTAGGAAATCTTTTGTGGATTGCTTTCCAAAACTGCAATAACCAACTTTTCTGTTTTACCTTCTTTGCACCATAAGCAATAAATCACAAATTGTCATCTCTTTACATAGTGCTTTCTAGCTAAATTATCCCGAAAATGTCCAAAGGGAGAGCCATTCAAAGAGTGATTTAAAAGGGGAGAGTATATCTGAGTCAAATATATTTCATAAAATGATTCACAGAACATGTCTTTTGTGAATTCTTGAATGTCACCTCGAACATATTTTGTCTCTGTCTTCTTTGTTAGTCTTATCCCTGCACTCCTACAAATTGCTGGGAATTACTATTGACATGCCTGGTCTCATAGTTTGCTATTTATTCTTTGTTTGCTACAATAGACATTGGAAGCAAATGGACTACACTAGCTTGCTCTAATGTAATGTTTGGGGAAATACATTCTGTGCAGTATGAATACACTATATAGTCCAGGGCAGCCGCAGACTATTTCGTAGTTACCTTAATTTGTGGTACATGGACAGGCCAGAAAGTTGTAAAGCTATGCTGTCTAGTAAACTAATGGTGCCATTCTCTTCTCCTAAACTGTAAAACCAGTCAAGAATAAATCAAACTTACTTTAATCAAACTGCCCTGATATGAGCAATTACTATAGCATAAGCATAAGAAAGAGATGGTTATAATATTTATAGCTGGATTCTACAGTGAAAAGTTAGAGGTAGTAAGTGGAACACAACTAATTCCTTTAGAGCAAATTGCCATTTATTTTTTGAGACTATTCCTTCAATTGAATTTAATCCCCGAAAGCAATAAGGTAGGATTCCTTTTCTCCCATTTACCCTTTGCATATGGTCATAGGATCATAGAGGGGGTGAACATTAACAGCCTGTCATCCTAGTTTAACTCTCATCAAAGGATGATCAAGGGTGACACATTAAAACTCTTCTCACTTAACTGGGCAGCAGCAGTGCACTGGCTTGCTCAGCTTGTCATGTCAAAGAAAAATTGCACTGGACAAGTAAAACAAGCAGGGAAGACTTTATTCAAGACTCTTACAATAGGGGTCAAGGTTATTGCAAGAGGGGAGAAAGAATGAACTGAAGTTCACTGAAACAAAAGTTTTTAAGTGCTGGGGTGAGCTAGAAAAAAAGTATTGGAGGACATTTAAAGAGAGGTTGGCCAGTGTAATTAGGCTATCTGTTTGCTAGTTGATGCTGATGGAAGTTAGGCTCCTACCCTCTTACAGAGACTGGGAGATAGAGGTGCTATCTTTCATGATGATTACATTTCAAAGAGATGGCTCCCAGGTCCCTGAGAAAGACATTCCTGGGTTGTAAAACTAGGAAAAATCTGGAAGATTTCATCTCAAAGAAGCAGGAAAAAAGTTTACAATTGTAAGTTTTCTAAAGTAAATCCTCTAAAAGGGAGATCAGGGGCATAAGTTAGGAAGAAACCTATCTAAAGTTTAATCAGGCTGAGGGAAAACGTTATGACCATCTCAGTCAGTCCCCAGAGCCAGATATTCAAGAAGGAAGCCCTGCAGCCAAGAAACTTTCTTCCTATTCTCTCAGCTCTTGTCTGATTTCATCAGTAGGTATGAGATGGGGTGGGTGTGGGTTTTCCAGAGGAGATAACTTATGTCTTGGATGTGTATACATTTATATGTATATATATATATATACACACATATTAATATACATATACACACATAATATACATACTTAAATATACATATAGATAACATATATGTATATGTCTCTATTTCTATCTTAATCTATTTTTCTGTGAGTGGTAGGCCTGGAGTTAGGAATCTCTCTTAGGTCGAGGGCTTTCTGCCCTGGTAGGATAGCAACTCCTACGTAAATTAAATGCTAATTCTTACCTGAAACACATTACTTTAGTGTTGAAAGACTTTATTTAATTTCTTCTGTTTATTATAATTATTGCAGAGTTTATTTTTTAAAACTTTTAGGGCAATTAAAAGATCTTATTATTCACTATTTTTAGTACTAAGTTTTATTGAACACAATACTTAGTTGGAGAGAAGCAAGTGGTATGGTGGGTAGACATTTTAAATTTTGTTTATCAAATAACATGATACAAGACTTGGAAAATACATTTGAGAAGAACATGTGATAAAACATTGTGAGCACATGGACAAAGGAATGGTTAATTCTGATGTGGATGAAGACAAAGGCATCATGGGAGGGGTAGCATTTAGATGAGTCTTGAAGAATGATGAGATCTTGATAGCATAAAAGAGAGAAAAGGGCAGTCCAGGTAGGATTTGCTATGGGCAAGAGCAGAAGTAAGTCCAGAAGTAACATCCTTTGAGTAAAAGGATGTTAAAGGAGTAGGAAATAGATGGATTGATTAAAACTGAGTTTCACAGGGATACATTTTAAGGCCTGTGATAGACTGAATATTTGTGTCCCCCAAAATTTATATGGGCAAACCTAATCCCCAATGTGATACTGTTTGGAGGTGGGCCTTTGGGAAGTGATTAGATCATAAGGGCAGAGCCCTCATGAATGGGATTAGTGTCCCTGTGAAAGAGGCTCCAGAGAGTTTCCTTCCCCCTTCCACCATATGAGGATATGGCTAGAAAGCACCATCTATGAACTAGGAAGTGGACTCTCACCAGACACTGAATCTGCTGGCACCTTGATCTTGGACTTCCTAGCCTCTAGTACTGTGAGGAATAAATTTCATTTGTTTGTAAGTCACCCAGTCTGTGGTATTCTGTTATAGCAGCTCAAATAGAGTAAGACAGTGCCAGATCATAAATAGCCTTCTGTGCTATGCTAAGGAATTCTAATTTCAATTATATTTTTTGGGAATAAGAAAGAATGAAATGTTTTTGAAAATTGAAATGACAGCAAATCCGTTTAAGAAAGTGAAGACTGGACTTGTAAATTCCTGGAATGTGAGGAGAGAGTTGAGGGGCAGTGATGAGAGAGAGGGAGCTATGAATGTATTCACTGTAAGAGATGTGGTCTAACCCACGGCAGAGGATTGCACAGATGTCAGAACAGCTAGGTATTATAGTCAACAAATATAGCTGAATGCAGGACTGCTTGAAAAATTAGATTGGGTATAGGAAATAAAAGATAAAATTGGGAAAAATAGATTAGCTATTTTAGCTAGAATTATTGAGAAGATGGTCTTACAATCGTGACACGAATTTAACCAAGAATTGTAATACATTATGCTATGGGACCTTGGAGGAAGTAGCAACTCGAGGAGGATTCAGTATGAAGGAGGGCCCACATGGCCATGGCAAGTGGAGGAGTTGGCATAGAGGCAGAATGGGAAGACAAGTGACAGGAGCATAGGGTTTGTGTTCAGGAGTGGTCAAAGACAGACTGGAGCCAGAGCTGTATATCCACGCAAAGGAGTATTGTTTTAATACTTTAACAAATTTTTGTTATTATCATCATTATTATTAATATTTATTATTTGCCTAGCTGAATTAAGCCTATTAATTTGCTAAATATTCTTTATACTATGGCATAGTGAATGAGAGAAATTCCCCAAATAGCTGTGTTAGCAAATAATAATCAACACTTCTACCTACTCTGCTATAACTCTAGTTGACAATAAAGTAATTGCTTTTTCTCCTTTTAAGGCATCACTGTACATAGTTTTCATTGCTGAATTATATGGTTATCTCTCAATCATTTATAAACCTTATGAAGCTGTCTAATTTGACTAATAACACTTTTTACTACTTTAGTTTCCCTAAACCATTTTCTTCTATCCTCATTCTAGAAATAAATGTCATGACTCTGAAGATATATTTGCTAAATTACTGTAACGATGCTATTGTCATATTTCTAGTATTACTTATGCAAGAAATTAGCAAGAAATGCTTGACCTCCATAGAATTTCTTGGCAATGGCCAAACATCTTACATAATGAACTCAGAAGGAAACAGGTGGGAAGTTTTACCCAAAAGGGGCTCTTCCACATTGATTTTTTGGGTGTGCGAATGAACAGATATTTTTGTTGCTTCAGGTAAAAGCCCTTGAAGGGCAGCAGAGTAGAGGATTCACTATAAAGCTGTTAAAATTATTTTATGTTAGCCTGCTTCTAGAATAAAACAAATCAAACTGATTTACATTCCATCAGTTCAGAACTGTAATGTAGCCTTTTTAAAGTATTCTCTTCCCACAGTCATTTCTTTTTCAAGGAAAATAGAAAAATTATCCAAATCTTGGATTAAACTTAGCATGTTATTTTGGACTGAGGTGCACATAAAGTAAAAAGACAGAGCACATGAACCGGGGAATCCTATGGTTGGGGAGGCTGTAGTCTAGACATACCATGGCTCCCCAGCAGGAGTCTTGTGAGTCCGGTGGAGGAAGGTCTCCTACAGCTGTGTGTATACCCTCCTAAGGAAGAACATGAGGTTTTCACATGCTGGTTTACATCTGCAAATTAATCTTAGCATGAATTCTTTCAGCTTGAGAGCATTTTCACTAGCCAACATTATTAAACAATCTGTTTCTAAATCTAATCCTCAACCCAGGACTTACACATTTGAAAACACTGAGACATTTCTGCCACTCCAATTGCTTGATAGTGCTACATACTATCTGGCTTGTCAGTGTGACTGCTTCCCCACCCCTCCTGCTATCACATACTATCCTCTGATGGCCCAGACCTGCAAGATTATTTGATGATCTTCACCTATTCAGTCTCACTCTTTACAGCTTTTGGTTTTTATAATTCTTTGTCGTGGACTGACTATCTAATCTGTTCTTTCATCAGATGGCCAGGTATAGAAAGCCCATAAATTCTATAAGAAGAACTGGTCCAGATACATTCGTTTCGTTCAGCACTTGTAGTATTAGAAAACCAGCAATTATGAAATTATTTAACCTGGAGTCCCCAAAAGCAAATTATTGTATTTAACTGGATGCTGAGAGCAATCTAGGATATGTCTTCTAATGACTAATCATTTTTTCAGAATGAGAGATTTAAAAGCATTAGTTTACTATAGTTCTGACTTTTAGAGAAGAAATTTTGTTACATCCAAAGCTTCTAGCTGCTTTTATCTCTTATGAAAATTCAGTCTCACAGGAAACAAGCATGTATGCTTTTCTGATTATAGATAATATGGGAGGGGTAAATTCTAAACTGTATACCACATATGATAAAATGTTTTTCTCCTGATCTTAATTTTGCTGCATAGTAAGTTACATGCACACACAGATGGAGAGATATCTTGATAATCTATTTTAATGACATACATGAACACCTTTAAAGTAGATTGGTTTAATTTTTTTCCTTTAATTCTTATATGAGAGATGTTCTGTGGCTTTCCTGAATGAACACCCAGACTTTACAGGCCTCCACTGAAGTAAGAAATTTAATATTAATTCATCTTTTATTTGGCAATATCTCCGTAGTGACCTGTTTTCTTCTATTGACTTTGGCCCATTCATTGAAAATGATTTATACTAGTTTACATAAAAACAGTTTCAGGGTATGTAAACAAGTGCTTATTTTCTGGCAGTATGTGCAAATAATCTATCAAAATGGCATTATTATCCAGAGTCAAAACTATGGCTTTATGAATTTTTAAGACTTTTGAAAACATTGTCACTACCCCATGTTTATTCTCTTTTACTTTGTTCCATCAATTTCCTCATAGCAATTGGCAATAACATCCTATAATAGAAAGCCAGAGAAGTTATGTTCTTAGACTACAGTGAGGAAAAGCAGACTTGGAAGACAGTATCCCTCTTCTCAGCCAGTCTGTGAGTAGGACAAAGAAGAGCTCTGAGGGTGGATTTGGTATGAGTAGTTTTAAAGGCAAAAGAGAGCAGCTTGGGTTCATGAGCCTGCTGAGTGGGTGGGGAGGTAAGCAAGTATGTATGAGTACTAGAGGCTCTGAGTTGTCCTCAGCCTGGATGTTCCATTTTTTCTGTGCATCAGGGAGACCTACAGGCAGCAAACAGACTATTATCATCTATAAACAGAACAGAGCAAAACAAGAATCTCCAGGCTAATGGGAACTAAATATCTACCCAGACAGGTAGAGACATCCATCTGCGAGTAGCAGGTTTCAGCAGACTCTAGGGAAGAATTTGGACAGAAACGTCTGAGAAAGACAGCCATGTGGCAAACAAGTCAAAGTCCTTTTAGAATACAAGGAAGGTCACTATTACAGGTTCAGAGGCACAAGGGATAAAACAGGGTTTAAATCCCTAAACTTGGCTTATGACTGTTCACTTCTCATAGACAGGGAGAAGGTGCAGTTAATCTGTGAGGGTTACCAGAGCAGAACTAAAGTAGCTCTAGGTGGAATCGAAACTGAGTTCTAGATCTGTTCATATTCTCACACAAAGTCATATTAAATATTTCTTAGTTGGGAAATCTTAAAAGTTTGCCTAGGAGCTGATAATAAATTTAAACTTGCAATTATGGAAGCACAGTTTATCTTGATGACCATATGAGTCATTTCTTCAGACTTAATAGGTGTTGTTCTTTCTCATCACATTTATAAACTTGGAATTCTTCATGCAAGTTTTCCACTATGAGGTGTCCTGTCCATGCTCATACCCTCTGCCTCTATCAGCCTGAGTGAGAGGCCCTCTTCTGTTTTTCTCCTCTCCGCTTTCATGACATCTCCTGCTTTGTAGAACTTTTTAATGCTATTTGACCACTTTCTAAAGTGTACTCTCTAAAGCTATCATATTAATAAGTGTTATGCAAAGAAACATTTTCATCAAATAAGCATGAGGATTTTTAGGCATGCTTAATGTTTCCTTGCTGCATGTTTTTTTCAGAGACTTTCATTTGCTATTGCCACTGTGAATCACTAAGGTAGAATATTGACCATTTCCAATTCTCATTCTCCAGCCATGAACCACTCTTTTGGGGCTAGCATGTGAGAGGCTGGTGTTCTCTAGAACACGTTAGAAATATTGTAAGAATTGATCATTTTTCATTTTCCTTACTAGTTTATGTAAGTTATTATATTTTGAGTATGGGATTATGTCTTGTTCATTTTTGTTTTCCCAAAACTGAGTACAAGCATCAAATTATAGAAAGAGAGTGTTTGTTGATTGAATTATTAAAGAGTAAGTTATTTAATGTGAAAAATGCCAAATGAGAGATACTTTGGGGACCAAAAATATTGACACCCTAATTTGAAAGATACATATTTAGTTATATACATGGTATAGTTACCTTCACTTTTCTTTCTTTCATTTATGGACTCAATAAACATTCATTAAGCTCTTCATGTGTTCCGTGTACCTTGATCAGCTCTGACCTTTAAAGCTGAGTGAGACGTAACATCTGTCTTTGAGGAATGACTGTAAGGGAGAGTTTATTATATTTTCAAAGGGATAATATTTTTGCCAAAAATTACTAACCGATTATTTGTTTAGACATCTTAAATTTTTTCAGTTTGCAAAACTGGGTCTCTCAATCCCATATATTTCATAAGGAATAAGAAAGCTTTAAGTATATCAGTTCTCCTGTTGAACATTGCTATACCACTTTATCTTTCTGAAAAGTCAATTGAGAACAAGGTACAAATTTTTCTGCATTTATTGATCTGGTATGTACTGCTGATTCCACAGAAAGGAAGTGTCTATGCTCTGAACCCTATGATTTTGCTATTGAATGAATTATAAATTTATTTCAACTCCTATCCTCAATTATTGATAGACTCTATGTGGGTGGGAATAGTCTTCAATTTTAAAAACAGTAAAAGATGACTTTGTCCCAGTTTGCCATGTTTTAAATATATGTCTAAATAACTTGGCTGCATTTTAGATAATTTGGACCCATGCCCTTCTGCCAGTGCAAACTGGAAGAAAATAAGTTTGCTTTGTAATGATATTATTTGTGTTTTTCAATAAGTATTTATCGATGGATTCATATTATCAGATATTGCAGAAAAATTCAAAGTTAAAAAAGACATAACTTTCAAAGACATCACATTCTGTTGGGAGATACCACCAGTAAAATAAAATGGCAACACTTTATAATGCAAAGCAATGAAAAAGATATGGGCTGAGTGTGTTGGAAGTACAAAGGAGGAAGAAGGAGGACTTTCCAAGGAAGAGGACAGACTTCATAGAGTAGTTAACATTTAGTTTTTGAATTAAAATAGAAATTTTCCTGAAAAAGAAAGCATGGAAGAACATTTCCAATAGAAGGACTAGCATGTGAACAGAGCCTGCATTGCATAACAGGGAAAGCTGTACTATGAGACTGAACAGACATATTGTAAAATCCTTATGTAGCATGATAACACATTTTGGACCAAGTCAAAACAAAAACTTTGGACAAGAAGTGAAAGAAGGACGATATGCAGGAAATTGGTAAGATCATATTTATATTTAGAAAGATCTGATGAGTGGTAAGTAACAAAACTGTTACCATAGTAATTGATGGCAGAGATCTGTGTCAAGGCAATGAAAATGAAAAAAGGGAGAATGAAAATTATTAAGATAGAAATTGATGGCTGACTGAGTGTGATTATTGTGGAAGAGATAAGAATAAAAATAATTAAGCATTTCTATTTTGGGCAAAGGTGATAATATTAACGCACATTATGAATGAAGAAATGAGAAGGAGGAACAGAGATTTTTTTCTTTGTGTCTTCATTAGTTGGTGTTGGGGGTGGTGGAATGCATACGTTTGGTGCTCGCCAATTAAAGTGTATGACATAACCGGGAATGCTCATGTATGATCAAAGCAACCAAGGGTGGAAAACTGAAGGACAAAATTTAAGATGTGTGCAGGGGAGTAGGAATTAATGAAAGACACAAACCATAAATATTTGGAGAAGTAGGAAAAAGAAGATGGAATAGTTTTCTAGAAGCCAAAAAAGAAGAAAGTTTCAAAGGTAAAGGAAGATAGTAGTAGAGAAGGTTGAATATACTGAAGTCTAAAATAGGCCATTGTAGTTTTTAATGAAGGGATCATTGGGGATATTTGTGGGGCATATTGCTGAACTAAAGGGAATGAAAGATGAAATGGGCTGGGGAATAAATGGAATTGAGAAAGTAGACACAGCGAAGTACCCTACTCCCTCAAGAGGAGTTTTAGTAAATGAAAAGAGAAAGATAAGGAAGTAAATTGAGGTAGATAGTGAGGCAAGGGGAGAGTTTTATTTTTTTCTCATATAGAAGAAAATCGAGTTTGATTTTAGGCAGTGAAAAAGAACCAGGAGAGAATTTGGAAGCAAATCAATCTGTTTGCTTATCATAGTTAGAAAGAAGAGCTGAACATCTCCTAAAAATTGCTTTTCACAGCTATCTTCCAGTATTCAAATGGAAAATAATACATAAACCTATTCATCACGTCAATATTTTCAGCAGTGTGGATATACATTCTGCTGTGCTCAGATTTGGAACACTAAACAATTGTTCTTCAGGAAGAAAATAGAAACCCATTTATTGGTCTGGACTACAAGGTAAGGACCGGAGGAGCAAGCATCTGAGGTGTGACTAAGCCTATGTTGGGGAGACAAATACACAGTGTGGGGCGAGGAAGGATGCAGAGACTAGAACTCAAGCAGAACTGAAAACAATAAACTAGTTTTCGTACATAAATATTTTATAACAGAATACCAACTCTTTTATCTGATTGAGATCTAAACCATACAAATATCTTTTAATCAATGACACAGGATATCTGCCTTTTGAATAGATAATTGAATCTTCAACTATCTGCTACTCAGCTCTTGTTAAAAGTGGATTTGAAATAATAGATATTTGAGAGATAGCATTTAAATAACATTCTCAATTGATGGTGATTTTACCCCTGTAGGGGAAATTTGGCAATTTCTGGAGACAATTTTGATTGTCAAAACTTGAGTAGGGAACTGCTACTGGTGTCTAGTTGGTAGAGGCTAGAAATGTTGCTAAATATGCGTAGGACAGCCCCTCGCCTCCTCCCCCCAACAAAGAATTATTAGGCCCCAAATGTCAGTTGTGCTGAGATTGATCATAGCTACCTACCATTCTTCTAGGTTCTCTAGGTTTTATCCTTGGATCAAATTAGATCATGATAAGTACTTATTATAAGTTAGCTTAGTCATTAGTAAGTTTTTTTAAATTAATAGACTTTATTTTTTTGAGATGTTTTAGGTTTATGAAAAAATTGACTGAAAAGTATAGTAACTTGTCATATACCTCCTCTTTGCCTCCCTCCCTACATTTTACCTTATTATTAACCTCTTACATTAGTGTGATCCATTTGTTACATTTGATGAAACAATATTCGTATGCTATTATAATAATAACTAAAGTCCATAGTTTACATTAGAGTTCACTATTTGTGTTGTACATTCTATGGGTCTTGACAAATGTGTAATGACATATATCAACCATTACAGTATCATACAGAATAGTTTCACTGGCCTAAAAATTCCCCATTCTCCACCTATTTATTCCTCCTTCCTTCCCTGTGAACCCCTAATCCTTTTATAGCCTCCATAGTTTTGCCTCTTCCAAAATGTCATATAGTTAGAATCATATACTATGTAGCCTTTTTAGATGGGCTTCTCTCACTTTGCCTATGCATTTAGGGTTCTTCAATGTCTTTTTGTGCCTTCATAGCTCATTTATTTTTATTGCTGAATAATATTCCATTATATGGATGTACTAAAGTTTGTTTATTCATTCACATAGAGGCTTTGAAGGACATCTTGGTTGCTTATGTCTCGACAATTATGAATAAACTGTTATAAATATTTGTGTGCATGTTTTTATGTGGAAGTTCTCACCTCATTTGGGTGAATACCAAGGAGCATGATTGCTAGATCATGCGATAAGAATGTATTTTGTTTTGTAAGAAACTGCCAAACTGTTTTCCAAAGTGGCCGTGCCATTTTGCATTTCCGCCAGCAATGAATGAAAGTTCCAGTTGCTCCACATCTTCATCAGCATTTGATCATGTCAGTGTTTTGAATTTTGGGCATTCCAATAGATATGCAGTGGTATCTTATTGTTTTAATTTGCATTTTCCTAATGACATACAATGTTGAACATCTTTTCATATGCTTGTCACCTATATATCTCCTTTGGTGAGGCATCTATTCAGGTCTTTTGCCCATTTGAAAAATTGAGTTGTTCACTTTCTGCCTTTTTAAGACTTCTTTGTAAATTTTAGATACTAGTCCTTTATCAGATATGTCTTTTGAAAATATTTTTTCCCAATGTATGGCTTGTTTTTTAATTCTCTTAGCAGTGTCTTTGGCAGAGCAGGAGTTTCCAATTTTAATGAAGTCATTGTCAAATCTGAGGTTATTAATATAATAGATTTTATTGTCTTACTAATATAATACATGAACATTTGGAGTATGTTTCTACAACTTGTGCGAACAAGTTGTTGAAAATATTGTCTTAATATTTTATTCAGTTTTAAAAATAAGGGATCACCTTATAGATTCACCTTATAATTTAATTCTGAGGAAAAGTTGTTTCTCAGATGTCCTTTTAGACCTTCCTTTATTAATTAATGTGATTTAGGTTATCCATTACTGAGAAATTCTAAACCATGACTTTTTTCTTTGACTTCCAAAGAGCTAAATTTATTCCTCAGTGGCAATAATTATCTTGTTCTTATTTCCATACGCAACTCTTTCTTCCTTTCTCTATATGGACTTCTGGCTTCTTTTTTTTTTTTCCCATTATTTTAATGAAGCCATTCTGCAAGAAATTTCTTTAAGTTGTTTTACTCATTTTTGGAAGCATGGGAGCATAATACATAAATAGAATGCTATCAATAGCATAGTATCCCAAAATATGAAACTTAACATTCTCTAACTATAGGGTAGCTTGGAAATGACTCCATAAGTCTGTCTGATTGTGTTAACCAGAGTTCCCAATTTTAAGTCATAAAAACATGGTAAAATAATAGATTTTAAAATATTTTAGCTCTGTTTTAATAAATAGCTTATTGCAACTTCCCTGACTGGAGGCCCAGGTCATATTTGCTCATTGGAATATGTGATAGATGGGTGCTGTTGCGATGGATCTGAAGCTGTGCAAATCCTACCCTGTAAAGAGATTCGGGATTCCTTTTGAGAACTCACAAGAGGAAACAATTTACAGTATTTATCTGTTGTATATTCAATAAATAGAAAGTTTTCTCTGAGATCTTCAAAATATATATGGGTTTGGTTAGTGTTTAGACACACATACATACACATTTGTTTTTCTTGTTCTGACAGTTTTAAATGGGGAAGATAGTGTCAGACAGAAACTTGAAGAGAGAATTTTAATCAATATCCTATATTCTACAATAGGGGTAAGTAAGGGCGCTAGCGTATAGGAGGGCTATACACGTTAGCTTTAGGACATTGTTAGAAGCTTGATGCGCATCTGTGAAAAGATTAATCCCTGTACAGGATTAACAATCTACTGAGGAGATGGATAATTAAAATAAAATGTGGAAATTACTATTATGTAAGCAAAAAGAAGAAATGCTGAAAACCGTAAGAGAGTTCACGTAATTTCACAACAATGCACTGAAAAGGCAGGTTAAGGGCTTTAGGTTA
Source organism: Propithecus coquereli (assembly GCF_000956105.1). Classification (NCBI taxonomy): domain Eukaryota; kingdom Metazoa; phylum Chordata; class Mammalia; order Primates; family Indriidae; genus Propithecus; species Propithecus coquereli. The sequence goes on from NW_012148764.1 coordinate 1,867,156, forward strand.
AAGGCAAGAAAAAATTTCCTGACAGTGAAAGCTATTAACATTTTATAGGCATGGAGGGAATTTGTCAAAGCATTCCTGGCTGAAAGTCTTCTAAAGTCAGGGAGATCTTCACATGTCTAGGAGAATAAGTGTGGACCTACCTGCCAGGGATGGATTGCATAACCTCTTAAGAGCCCTGCAGGGCCAGGAGTCTCTGATTCTATTAGACAACTTAAAAGTGGAAGATTCATCTTGTGTATTAGAAGTTACATTAAAAATGTTAAATCTGCCGCAAAGCGATAATCAGTGAAATATTTCATGCTCTGTGAGGCAAGAGCAACCTTGAGGCTCTCTGTGAACCTGAAGCTGTGGAATGATCGCATACTCGGGAGTCTGATGCGCAGCTCTGGGGTCGCTCACACTAGTCAGAGAGATAATAGTTTCTGCCTTGGAAGCTGAAAATTTGACATTCAAATGGCAATTTGCTATTTGTGCTGTGGTGGGTCATTCATCAACATCAATGGCATTGATATTTCTGCTTAATATGCTTGTGTGATGTATCATCACTGTGCCTTCCATGTTAATTTTTTGTTTGGATCATAGTTAATGAGTTTCACATTGTATTTTTGATCTGGAGGCTAATTTGGCGAGGTATTGTACATGTGGCTCTGCACTTGTTTAGGTGTTTCTGTACTGGACAGTATGACTATTGAAACAGCAAAAAATGTTGAAGTACTTTCATATTATGTTACCGCATCATAGGATATAGGCAGCACCAAATAAGCAGGGCTCTTCAACAGGGAGCAAGGCAGGAACTTAGCCAGTCAGGAAAGGCCCTTCAGGATCTCCATTCAAAGAGCCACAAGTTATATCCTGAAGAACAAGCAGGGCTGGCAGGTGGTAGCCACTACAGGCCCATGTAGGGAGGTTTATTCTGGGGACATCAGTCGAGGCAGGAGAGGTAGTAGGCAGTTAGTAGAGCAGTAGTCTACAGGAGTGCAGATGCAGGAAGGCAGCTGCCAGGAGGCAAGACACAGAGCAGTGAGCTCTGAGTCAGGAGCAGAGGCCACCTTATCACTCCTGGGCCGGGATAGCCCAGAGTTTAAACTGTTAGTAATAGGCAGATGGAGGCCAGAGCCTACAGGTGATCAAGAAAGGAGAATATATGTTCTCAGGGACAGGGTGTAGCATAGGGAGTAACAGTGACCCCTGGAATCAGTAAACCTGGATAAAACTCAGTTTTCTGGCTATGTGGCCTCAGCCAAATAAATTCACCTCTTAGATCTTCAGTTTTCACATCCACGAAGTAGGGAAAATGCACCTCATTTCATTTGGTTGCTATGATATAAGTATAATGCATGGCAAATACAGTGTCATTGTAAGTGTTAAATAAATGGTAACAATGTACACACACATTTAATAGCATAGTACAGTAGTAAAAGCACAAGATGTGAAGTTGAGACCAATATGCAGCATATCCTGTCCTTGCAAGTTACTTTAGAATCTAAATTTCAGCTCCTTTGTAAGTTAGGACGAGATAATCATTTTAACCTGCAGTGTTGGCACAGGGATTAGGGCAATATAAATAAAGGCACTGGTGTGGTGCCTGACAGATAGTGAGTGCTCAGTAAAAGATGCCGTTGCTTCTGGTGTTTATTGTTAAGTGACCTTGGGATGAACTGTGTAGACTGTCCATTGGAGGAGTGGAGTCATTGACTGAGTGCCAGAGTTATCACTTCTGATTATGCTGTGTTGTAGCAAATCAATCCTAAACCGCACGCTTGATGAGTCTGGCAGGAAAGATTCTGTCCTGTGAGACCACAGACCTGCTTTTGCGTTATCAACCACTTAGAAGTAGAGAATGTGTATACTGAAGCCCCTCACAGTGTTCAGCTGGGGCAGGTCACACTGATCTTTTCAGGCTTTTGCTAAGAGTTTTTTATTAAAATAATTTTTTAGTGACAAAAAATAAGTATAGCATGCTTGGGAAACAGATAAAAGTACAGGGAAGTAATACATACTCTCTAGTCATCCCCATCAACCAAAAATTATCACTAACCACCATTTTGATGCATATATCCTCCCTATTTTTCTGATCATCTGTATCATAATATTTCGGAAAGATCCATATTCGACATATCTTTTCAACTTCTAATAGACCATTCATATTTTTCCATCTTAATAATCTTTTATAATTTTTAATAATTGCACAATATTCCATTGTATGCTTTTAATAGCACTTATTTACTACATCGTTGGGATATCAGTATTTTCTAATTGTTCACAGTTTTTATTTGCATATCTATTTTTTTATATAAATCTCTTGTCAATACTGTAGGATACAGAATTATTTCTGAAGTGCAATTCTGTTGAATCACTTGCAGATTACCAATAGTAAAATAATTTCACTTTCTTTATTCACACACACATGCGCTCTGAGGAAAATTACACAGTATAAAGAAAACAAGTTTGGAAAGGCTCTGCAAGCAGAATGCTGTTTGCTTGATGGTCCCTGAGTTCCAGGCTGGATGAGTGAGGCTCTCTTGGACCACCTTGCACTGCAGAAACCAGAACACATCACAATGTCACAATTTGATGCATACGGCACATTTAAACCCTAAAAATGTAGATTCATTCCAGCACAATTTTTCATTATTGCTCTCCAATTGGAATAGACCGAATGTCAGACTTTGCCCATTGAAACACAACAAACTCAGAAGTTGTAATTAGCACCAGGCTATCCTCTGACTTACTCACGGTTGCCTTTGGCCAAAGAATCAAATGTTTCCTTTATGACAACGGTATCCCCAGTGTCTCTGCTCTGCAGGACACTTCTCTATTAGTTTCTTATTGCTGCTGACACAAATCACCACAAATTTTGTGCCTAAGAACAGTCCAAATTTATTATCTCATAGTTTTGGAGGTTGGAAGACTAAGATATGTCTCACTGGGCTAAAGTCAGGGTGTCAACCTGGCTGATTCCCTCTGGAGGCTCTGGGGAGATTCCATTGTGTGCCGTTGCCAGCTTCTAGAGGCGGCCTGAATTCTTAGTCATAGCCCTTTCCTCATCTTCAAAGCCAGCATCACGACATTGTCGCCTCTCTTTTCTCACTCTAACACTCCTCTTTCCTTTTTATGAGGACGCTTACAATGATTACAGTGGCTACATCTGGGTCACATCTACCCAATTCTTAACATAGTCACAGGTTCTGAGGATTTGGACCTGGATATCTCTGAGGGGCCAGTACTCTGCCTACACCTTCCCTCCTTGATACCCGTTTTGTGCCCACACACAAAGATGGACATTTAAATTTTTCCTGCTAGATGAGAACATCTCAAAGAGAAAGTAGAAATTAAGTCATAAAAGCACAGTTTAAACTGAGAATCACTTTACCCTCTACTTCTTAGGTAAAACAGAACATGTTCCCATAGCATTTCTATCCTCCTGGAAGGAAGATACTGCCCGTCTGGGTCTGAAGGGTACCCTTCGTAGGCCCAAGTGATTAAAAATGAACCCCAACTCAGTAGCTTCATTGTCATCTGAATACAGCAACTCCCAATCTTGAGGCTTCTCCCCACGCCTGCGTTTATGGACAACTTACATTAAAACTTCAACATCTGTGTTCTAAACTCCTGCTTCTTTTAAATCTGTTAACATTTTGTGACACACCAACTATGTTAATTAACTGGTTTCTTCTTCTTTTTTAATCTGAAATTATCTCTAAAATCTCCTAGCATACCCCAAATGACCATTGCTTTTCTATATTGCTGAGGAATTTGCTAGAGGTTTATTCATAGGTTTAGACATGGTTTTTGGTGAGAGCATATCCATGAAGTTTGTTACAAAATGGCTGCTCCTGAATGAGCCCCTGCTCCATGCCAGGCAGTTTGCGTGGTTGCTATGTGATGGAATTCTTGTAATCTCACTGCAAGAGTGATATCATTAGACTCCTTTTACAGATAAGTAAACTGAGGCTCAGAAAGATTAAAATAAGCTTATTGAAGGTCATGCAGACTGTGTCAGGGTGGGCCCACTGTAATTCTAAACGCTACGCTTTTTCGCTACACCACAGCTCTTCCTCAGTCCTCACAGATGTCTGTGCCCTCCAAACCCTAATTTTATTCCTAGGTTCTACTGCATTTTGGCCCTTTGATCTCAGGTCAGCATGTTATCTGTTCACTTTTCCTTCCGTGTTGCCCTGTAAGTCTGTGATGGTCAGGAACCATGTTTCTTTTGTACAGACTGTCCTGGACACTGTGCTGGAAAGATCACGCACTCTGTAAACACTTGGTGATTATTGAAACTGCAACTTCTGATAGAACTCCAATGCTCTATGAACCAGGCATTTTTTTGCCCTTGGGTACACTATGGAGATATTTCAACACACATTAAAACTTCCAGGACACATTATGCCAGCCCAACCTTCCCCTTATGCACTGGCTCTGCAGCCAAACCACACGGAATAAAACACATCCTTACTCAACCTTCACTTAGCTGTTGTGAGAGAACAGGTGTAGAAAGGCACTGTAAACTGTCAAGCACTCTGTAAATGCTAGTGCTGATGAAAATAGCAATTTATTATTAATAAGGCAGATTTGGGAGAATTAATTTTCCTAATAAACTCAACAACACAGAAGTGCAAAAGGACTGCATTCAAGAGAAGAGAATTCTGGATCAGTCTCTCTCTTCTCATGGGATTTAAGGTAAGATATTTAGTCTTCCTGATTTCAGAGTGTTCATTTATAAAACGGATATTTCCTCCTCAGTGGTCTCACAGGAGGTTAAAATCAGAATACATATGCATGTTGGTAGAAAAGTATTATAAATTTCAAAGTAGTATTGTTGTTGTTATTATTAAAATGATACTCCAAACTGAAATAGTATCAGGAAAATGTTAAACTAGATCTTATTTCTGGGAATAGTACTATTAAATCTTCCCTGAATTCATAGTGAGTAGTTCAGCGAAGCTGATGGATAAAATGTAAAAGGATTGAACTGGACCTTCAGCCCCAGACCTCCATCAACCCCATGAGGGCGTCTGCACCACAGATAGAGCTGTCACCAGCAGGGTCCCGCCATTAAATCTTTACAACCTGCAAATTTATAGCTCTGCCAGTGAGGCTGAGGCTTATCCACATACACCAATTGAATATGGAAGGAAAATAATTGGTGCTGTTGTCAGTAGTTGGTAGAAAATTTGAACTTGGTGAGCAACTCTTTCTTAGGGTGACTAGCAAAGGCTTGCAGGCTTGCTTATATCTGCAGGTTTCCTGCCAAATTGAAAACTCTAGCATGAAACATCTTACATGGATGTACAGTGGTCATTTCAGAGCTTGAGTCTGGGTTGGCTTTAAAAGCTATCCGATTCTACATCAGATTTGATAGTTCTTTTTGCAATTCTGAGCTTAGCGTTTGAGAAAGCTAGTAAAATAATACCAAGGTGTGCTTCCTGGTTTCTTCCATTACTTACATTGTTGCTGTGCTCACACACATATGCCAACTGAACAGTTTTAGTGAAAACAAACAAGTAAACAAACATTCTTGAGTCTTCGGCTTGTCAATAAGAATTTAAAAATCTTTTGGGTTCTGGTTATAAGTGCATTGTACACTTGAATTTTGGGATCTTACCTTTGATTGTTTCTATTCTGGGACTAGGCAAGCTCCCAGAGGTCTCAGAAAATGAGTAATTGGTAGAGACTTTTGAGACTTTTTCTTTAATTTTCAATTTGTTTAAATCTATTGGTGATAGCAGGCTAGATCAATTGGGTATGTGAGATTTCTTTTGCTAGGAAAAAGTATCAGTGAGGGTTTGATCAAAGAAGCAGAACCTTTATGAGTGATATAGAAAAAGGAGTTTATCATAGGGTTTAGACATTAGGCAACTGTGTGAGTCAGTGAAGAATGCTGTAGAAGGAAGGCTATTGTCTCTGCATCTGGTATAGCCCGAAGTAGCTGTGGGCCTGCAGGGCTGGTGGTCAGAAGGAAAAGCAGAATATGAGGTGGAGGAGGGCAAGGACATGCTGGAAGCCCATGAGGAGAGCAAGGGACAAACTTGAACCTCAGTGATGCAGTTGACAAGTAGGAAAAGCTAGCACCCTTCACCAGATACACAGGACTCAGAGAAGTTGGCAAGGAGATCTGGCGGGAGCTGGAGGAGCTGCCCCATGCTGTTAAGGTGAGCCATCAGATCATGACAAGGTGAGGGTGCTGCACTGGCACCTCCCACCCTCCACTGCTTCACTTCTGTCTTTGAAATCTCACATTTCTCCTGTGATCAACCTGAACTCAGAACCACACAGGGAAGGGAATTCCAGGAAATATAGCTCTAGCTTATGTAATGTGACACAGTTAAAGATACCACAGGAAATTTCTAGGACATTGAGGACTGATGATTGAGATCATCAAATAGTCAGAGTAGGTTACATGGTAGACACTGTATTAGGCCCTTTAGAAATTACAGTGACCCAAACAGACAAGTTCCCTGCCTTATGACACTGACAATCTTGAGGAGATAGATAACAAATGAACCGTAAGCGAAAACATGAAATAGTTACAATTTTGAAGTGCACCAAGAGAACTAAAAGGGTGATGTGGTCGAGACTAATAAAGGGATGACTATTCTGGAGAATTGGTTGGAGGGAGGCAAGAGTCAAAATCTGGTGAACAGAAAGGAGGCTGTTGCTGGGGACTATGTCAGAAAAAATGGTAACTGGGATTAAATTAGCATCATTGAAAATAGGAAGAAGTGGAAAACTCTGTGCTGTGTTTCAGACTAAGAAACAACAGCATTTGCTGTTAGGTTGGATATGGAGGATAAGGGGAAAGACAATTTGAGGACTATTCCTAGGTCTTTGGCCTGAGGTTAGGATGTGGGAAGTTCAGAGGACAGTTATTTTGGGGAGGTGGAATCAAGCCTTAAGTTTTGAACACAATAGTTTAAAGACATTCAAGTGGAAATGTGATATGTGGTTGTACATAAATTCTAAAACTCAGAGGAGAAATTGGAGAAAAATGTGATGGAGATGTAAATTTGGGAGTTAACCCTTATAGAGATGGAATTTAAGACCATAGTAGTAAATGAGATTTTTTTACAAAGGGAAATATAGAAAAACAGAGGATATATAGAGCTCCAAGTAACTCTACAATTTAGAAATCAGGTAAGCAAGGAAGATCTAGTATTTTAAAAAAGGGAGAAAATCAATGAAGTATAAAGAAAATAAGTTGAGTATGGTGTTATAAAAGCAAAAAAGGAATTTGTTTCAGCAAAGAGAGTACGTCAGTTATTATTGAGGGTGAGTTAGACCAGAAGTAAGTTTTTGAACATTTTGGTTTCAAGAACCCTTTACACTCCTAGAAATTATGGAGAACACCAAGAAGTTTTTGTTTATGTAGGTTATATCTGTCAACATTTACCATATGAGAATTAAAATTGTGAACAATTTAAAATGTGTATTTATTAATTTAAAAGTAGCAAAAATTTCATATTGACATAAAAATATACTTTTATAAAAAATAACTATTTCCCAACACAAAAGCTATTTAAGAACAGTGACATTGTTTTATATTTTTGCAAATCTCTTTAATGTCTGGACTAATAGAAGACAGCTGAATTCTCATGTGTATTTCTACATTCAATCTGTTGTGCTTCATTGTTTTGGTTGAAGCCTATGAAGAAAATCTGGCCTCACAAAAAATGCGGTTGGAAAAGGGAGTAATATTTTAGTAGCCTTATATTTGTGGGTATTCTTTCTTATTACACCAAAACTTGGTAAGTGGCAATTTCTTAAAGATTAATTGTAATGTGGAATATGAAGCCATATCAATAAAATTTTAATATTCTGTTTTAAAAAATCTATTTGTATGTTTTACACTTTGAATGGATATTTTCCCCATGCATAATTTTGTAACACCATGTATTAGTCACTTGGAAAATATTAGTTTATTGAGTTACATGTATCGATCCAACATTGTCGTATTCCATTGTACAATATTTCAAAACTCATATCATTAATATCACCTATGACTTCATTATAAAAAAAGACTTTATCTCAAAGATCCTACAGAAAGGTTTTGGGTACTCCTAGACCACATCTTGAGACTGGCTTGTTGGTAATAGAAAAGTATTAAAGGATTTGGCAACATGGTGGTCATTTGGTGATTGTGATAAGTGCAGCATCATGGAATAATGGAGATGAAACAGAAACTGAAATGAGTTAAATAAGGTAAAGAAGTATAGATTTTGCTAAAGAGTATTATCCAGAGATATTTATTTGTTAAAAGAAGCAAAAAATTGGGCTGGTAGCTCAGGAAGATGTGTGACTAAAGGAAGTTTTTGCTTTGCTTTGTTTTGTTTTTAAAATACAACCACGTATTTGTTGATAGAAATGTTTGAGAAGACCAAATGAGATGGGTGATGGAAAAAAGGAGATAATTGTAGGAACAAAGTCTGTGTGAAGACATGAGGGAATTATATTTGATAACATGGATTCGCCTTTAATTAAAGGACCTAAAAAGAAGAGCGTGGGTTCAGATGCGAGTAAATTTGTGGCTATGGTTTTAGATGACTTTTATTTTCTCAATGAAGCATGAAGTGAAATTACTCGCTGAAATTTGAGCTAAGACGAAGGGGCTTAGGAAATTTAAGAACAGATAAAAGATATGAAATATTTGGGAGAAGGAAGATATGAGTTTATGAGAGAAACAATAAGATTGCCTAGTGATCTGGACAGGGGAGGCTTATGACCATAAGTTTAAAGTGAAATCAAGCTGCTTGCTTCTGTGATTTTTATCCAGTAGTGTTCAGATATTTGAGTGCAGGCTTGGAGAATGCAGATAGTGGGGTCTATACAGGATTGGGGTTTTTGAGGATGGTAGAAGAATGGAGGGCAAATAATTTGAGGATATTTACAAAGGGTTAATTATGCGGATGTGGCATTTGATCCGAACTGACCAATGAGGGAATTGGAGCTAGAAGGAGGTTGATGGAAAGTGATAAAGGTTGGACGTCAGTGGACTGGAGGAGGGCACTGGAAAAAGAAGACAAGGAGAAACAGCAATGGTGAAAGTCTAGGTTGTCTAAAATTTAAATTTAATTGGCATTACAGTTACTGATGATGATGAATTCTATGGTATGACCATGAGAATAACTGATAAATGCAAAGGAGGAGAGGGTTTAGGAAGTAAGTCAGTAAAGAAATTGAGAATCCAGTCTATTTCATGTTATCTGTGTAGTTCAATGATGATGATGATATTGGATGAGAAAGAAGACTGTGTGTCATGAATTGAAATAAGATGAGGGGTTAAGCAAGATTGGGCTGGGACACCTGTCAAGGAGGGAATAAGAGATTCAGAAACTGATGCATAAAGCCAAGAAACTCAACAGATCAAGAACCAGGGAGGGCTGACTAAAGACAGGAATTGGCAGCTTCTTTAGCTGTAAAGTGAAAGTGAATCTATCAAGAACATCTGGGCACAGGTGACTCAATCACATCAGAGCTCATTGGAGACAAGAAAAATAGCTGGTTTCATTGTAATGGCATCACCCCAAATTTCTAAGTAAAAAGTATCCCTATAAATGAATCAACTGAATTTGTTCCATCAGCTGAAACTTACGAACTAGAATTACTTGTCTTCCCTATCTGAAGCTTGAGGCCTTAAATTAAAAACAAGTTCAACTAGCAAGTCATTTCATAATTCTTTTCTCCAATTTTCAAATCTTTAAATAAAAGAATTAGAATATATGATTTTGGAAGTTTCAGTCAACTACTAAGTTCTTTGAATTTAAGGAAAAACTACTGGATAAAGATAGAGTGGAACATCAAATTAAAAAAATAGCTCAAAAACACTTTCTCTGCTTATTTATCACTGTATAAAGATGCTTAGAAATTGATAATATCCATCATTAGCAAATGTACAATGAAACTTTTGAATGTGTCACTGAGAATGGTTCAGTGTTTATGAAAATGTGTTAATAGTTATTAAAAACCTTAAAATTCTTCATAATCTTTGTTCTGGGAATTTATACTAAGGAAATAATTTTAAATATGGAAAAAGTGTTATTCGGAAGTGTGTTAGGATATAAAGTGTACTGTTTTGAAAAATTAGAAACACACTCAATATTTATTTCTGATGGAAACTATAGTAAAAAGAAAGCAATGTTTACGAAAAATATTGTTTATTATAGTATTGCTTATGAAAAGCAGAACATTAAATACTTGAGATATTAAATTAAAGAGGCAAGATGAAAAATTATTCAATATTATTTTAACCACATAAAGAAGAATAGCAACCTATACACAGAAAATAAAAGACCAAAAAAAAAAAAAAAAACCTCAGAATATTGAGAATGATTGTTTGTTAGAGGAAGCTGCAGATTATCTTTCTACTTTTCTGCATTTCTGTTTTTTTAAATGAGATAATTATTGTAAAAGCAAACATTAAATGGTACTTAAAACAAAAGAAAAATTATGTGTCTGTTCCCCAGCCAGAGGCAGAAGATCTTCTTAGGTGGAAAAAGGCCTTCATTCTTTGCCTGGAATTTAAGGTTGATTTGCCTGAGTTGACAGGTAGCAATTACATACTATTTTTCTTTTTGAATCCCTCCATCAAAAACAATTCATTGCAAACTCAATACCTCCTATGTAACTGAGCAGGTATAATTAATAAAAAGCAGGGAGACTTGGGAAATTGGAATGTATGCTCCATCTAAAGTCCTTCAAATAGAATATTTTCCCCCCAACACTATGCAGTTCGTATAAAATATATCTGACAGGCAAATGGCTTTTGACTTGCCAGTTTGCAGTTACAGATCTAGAATTCCTTATTTCTGTTGTTGGCTAGATAAATGCTTCCAGGATCTTTTACAAAAGATGAAAATTCTGATATGCCCATACAAGCAGCTCTTGTAGATGTCAGAAGGTCACCAAATGTTTCTATTCTTCTCCTGAATTGGAAGGGAAAAAGTTAAGCCCATATTTTATTGAGTTCCATTTTATGTCTCTCCATTGGAATTCAGATTTGATCAGCCAGCCAGGAGGTCAAATAAAAAGGGCTAGCAACTGGATTCTGATCCAAAAGTGTGCGTTTCTTCAAAGGAGCACTGCTTTTATGCTTGGGGAGTTAAATTTGCTTTATTATTTGGAATCGAACCTCTGCTCTGTGCCCCTGGGCTGGATAATTATTTTTTTTAGAGAGAATTAGTCTTCTGATGAAACATTAAGAGGTTATTTTAGAAAACAATACATTTTTAACATT
>NW_012148764.1:1878438-1890178 GCF_000956105.1 Propithecus coquereli
GGTAGTCTAGCCTGGGCAACAGAGCAAGACTCTGTCTCAAAATAAATAAACAAATAAGTAAATAGATAGATAAACAAACCATTAACTTAATAAAAAGTTTATTAAAAACTTGTCTGGTAAATTGTTTCTTCCTGAATGTAGAGAATGGCAAGTTAAAGAGGAAAAGGAAGTAACTTGAAAGTATTTATTTCATGACAAAATGGATCTATAAAGATTACCAAAAAAATCTTCTTCCATAAAATTTAAAGTTTCTTTTTCTAAGCAATGCAAAATGTGTTTGGAAGAAGAATAAACTATTGAATGATGAAGTATTGGTTTTGAATAATAAATCAGATAAAAATTATTTTTCATAGTAGGGCATATTAGAAGGTACATTAATGATACTAATCTATTATTCACTCAGAATGAACAATGTTTTTTTCTAAGTTTGAAAACACATTACCAAAATTTTAAACAATACTTAGTTAGTGCTGAGTACGTGCAAAACATGCAGAAAATATTCTATATTATTTCCAGTAATTGGTAATGAAATAGTCTCTGCCCAACTGAAGCAAAAAGAGCTAAGCAGCACTTTTATAATTTGTTCTTTTTAAAAAGTTCCCTTTGCTAATGAGCATGTACTTTAGTACTCCCCTACCCCTGTACTTTTGTGTTTCATGATATTATGTTTTGGGATTAAAAAAAATATTGTCTCATTAGTTTTCATCATGTGTGATTTTCTATTTCATGATGTATTTAAAATAATAGAACCCAGGAGTGCTATTTTGCAGACATGTAAACAACTCCTACAAATAACGCCAGCCCACAGGTCTTTAAATACAACTTCCTTTAATGTCATGTATTCCACTGCCTAGATTTGCTGTATTTTGTTGTCATTAAAGGAAGCCACCAATCCACCTTGCAGCAGTAAAATGAATGTATTTTCTTAGAATTTTGCTTTAAGTGCCATGTGTTAACATGTAAACTAGCAATCAATATCTGGGTGAAATTGTTATAAATATATTCTTCTAAAAATATGAAATAAAAATAGGACCCCCCCCCAAAGCAAATAATTCATATAATCATTGGATATCCCTTTTTATTCTTAGGTTTTTTTTTTTTAATTATCTTTCTCTGTTCTTAAAAATGGCTTTTTTTCTTATTCCCATTTGCTCATTGTGAATATTCATTCCCCAAGGCTTTAGCCATCATTCCGCTCTATTTCCTTCTCTGTCTATCCTTTCAGCTAATGCTGCTAACTTTCCATTATAAATGAGTAAATAGTCCTAACCTAATGCTCTAAGACCTCGGTGCCATGGCCTAAGGGCAAAATGGAGAGGTGATGAATTTTCTGTCAAAGTCATAGCCTTTGATCACTTGCTTATATTCTGAAAGAATCTCTTTGCTCTGGTATGCATATAGTTTAAACAAGTGCATAAATACGTATTTATGAGCTCTGAATGGATCTGAAGATACATATTGGAATATAGAAAAGGGACATGAGAGATTCGTTGATTCTAGATTCTAGTTGAAATTCCCATGATAGTCTTATTCATTTTTTTGTAATCTTTTCCTATTCTTCTTTATCTTATAGGATAGTTTTGGTCCTCTGATAGAAGCTCAATAAATATCTTTTATGTCCAACAAGAATTTAAATTATTGTAGAGAGTCATATTTTCTGATTCTTCATCTCATTGGTGCTATATGTTATATTGAGTATATTGTGAGTTTTAAGAAATGAGGGAATAATCAGTAAATCAATGCTCCCTGAATACTAGGTGCTAACCGTATAAGGAGGGGTGATAGGGAAGGAAGATAAGGAGAATGACAATGATATCTGTGGCCTCCTTGGAGAGATTCAAAGCCAAAAACCTATAGGTACAAAGTTGCATCTATGAATGCAGATGGAATGCAAAACTGAGGAGTCAATGAGATTTTTCGAAATGAAAATCTGATCATCTTATTTCCTTTGTATAAACCATAGCACTATGTTCCCATTAATCATCAGGAATACCTAAACTCTTTACTTGTGAGATCCTTCATCATCAACTATTTCCTTATCTATCCAGTCTAATTGTGTCACTTTATTTTTATGGAGCTACTTTAATTAGCTGTAACATAGGTGAACTAAAAGCTATAGGAGAAATAAAAGTTATTGGCTCAACAAATCACAGAAGTCTTCCTCTCAGGTAGTATCTATTGTATACCAAATAAATTTTCTTAATGAAGGTGTGATTTCAGGACTCAGTTGCTGACAATAGAGAAGATCACACTTAGCATATAAAGACACTTGCATTTTTAGCTATAACAAACAATTGTTTCAGTTATCCAGGATTGTAGAACAACATCATCCTATCCTAACCTAAAGAGGAATGGGTTGCTAAGTTTTAATTGAGATAGTGGATAAACTTCTCCTAGTAGGATCTTTGTGACTGAGTCTGCTTAAACTTCCTGAGTGGCTAGTCAACTGAAGCCTGGGGAGGGGACTAGAACCAAGGAGGAGAAGTTTGGAGGAGGAGGTTGAAATGGACTGCAACTGAGGCCTGACCTGAATAGACCTGAGAAATAGCTAAAAAACAAAACAAAATAAAACATAAATAGAGAACATAGAAACACTAAGAATGGGTTAGGTTAATTTGTCTGGTTCCGGTTCTAAGTGGAAATGCTTTCAATTTTTCCTCATTCAGTATGATGTTGGCTGTGGGTTTGTCATATATGGCTTTTATCATTTTGAGGTAAGTCCTGTCTATGCCTATTTTGTTAAGCATTCTTATCATAAAAGGGTACTCAATTGTGTCTAATGCTTTTTCAGTGTCTATTGAGAGGATCATATGGTCTTTGTTTTTACTTCTGTTTATGTGGTAAATTACATTTATAGATTTGTGTATGTTGAACCATCTCTGCATCTCTGGGATGAAGGCCACTTGGTAGTGATGGATTATTTTTTTGATGAGTAGCTGAATTTGATTTGCTAGGATATTATTGAGAATGTTTGTGTCTATATTCATAAGGGATATCGGCCTATAGTTTTCATTTTTTGTTGAGTCATTTCCTGGCTTTGATATCAGGGTGTTGTTGGCTTCATAGAACATGTTGGGGAGGATTCCTTCCTTCTCAATGTTGTGGAATAATTTCTTCAGGATAGGCACCAGTTCTTCTTTGTAGGTGTGGTAAAATTCGGGTGTGAAACCCTTTGGTCTAGGACTTTGTTTTTTAGGAAGGTTTTTTTATTGCTTCTTCAATTTTGGGACTTCATATTGGTCTGTTCAGGAGTTCTATTTCTTCCTCATTGAGCCTAGGGAGGCTGTGTGTTTCTAAGAATTTGTCCATTTTCTCCATGTTTTCAAGTTTATGTTCATAGAGATTTTTATAGTATTCAGAGATGATACTTTGTATTTCTGTGGTATCAGTTATAATTTATCCTTTTTCATTCCACATTGAGTTTATTAGAGTTCTTTCTTTTCTACTTCTGGTTAATCTAGTGAGAAATGTGTCAGTTTTGCTTATCTTTTCAAAGAACCAGCTTTTTGTTTTATTAATCTTTTGTATAGTTCTTTTGTTATAGATTTCTCTTAGTTCTGCTCTCATCTTGGTTATTTTTTTCTTCTGCTGGGTTTGGGATTGGTTTGCTCTTCCTTTTGCAGTTCTTTGAGTCAATTCATCAGGTTGTTGATTTGTGATCTTTCTGTCTTTTGGATATAGGCATGTAAGAATATAAATTTTCCTCTCAGGATTGCTTTAGCTGTGTCCCACAAATTTTGATAACTTGTGTCCTCTGTGTCATTTAGTTCAAAGAATCCTTTGATTTACATCTTAATTTCCTCCTTGACCCAATAATCGTTCAGCAGAAGGTTATTTAGTTTCCATTAATTTGTGTAGAGATGAGACTTTGTGTTGGAGTTGATTTCTAATTTTATTCCACTGTGGCCTGAGAAGATACATTGTATAATTTATGTTTTTTAAAATTTGTTAAGACATATTTTGTGGCCTAGGATGTGGCCAATCTTAGAGAATGTCCCACGAACTGATGAGAATAATGTATGTTCAGTGGTTTTTGGGTTGAAAGTTCTGTAAATGTCTGTTAGGCCCATTTGTTCTAGAATTCTGTTTAAGTCTGTTGTTTCTTAGTTTATTTTCTGTTTGGAGGATCTTTCCTTATCTGTCAGTGGTGTGTTAAAGTCCCAGCTATTGCTGTTGCTTATGATTTTGTTTAGAACAAGTAGAATTTGCTCTATGAATCTGGGTGCATCTGTGTTGGGTGCATAAATGTGCAGAATTATTATGTTTTCTTGTTGAATTGTTCCCTTTGCCATTATATAATGACCATCTTTGTTTTTCATTATTTTTGTTGATTTGAAGACTAAGTTATTGGATATTATAACTGCTACACCAGCTTTCTTTTTGTTTCTATTTGCATGGAGTATTGTTTTCCATCCCTTCACCTTGAGTCTGAATGAATCCTTGTGGGTTAGATATGTTTCCTGGAGACAGCAGATACTTGGCTTGTGTATATTTATCCATTTGCCCAGCCTATATCTCTTTAGTGGGCAGTTCAAGCCATTTACGTTTATTGAAAGAATTGATAAGTGGGGTGGATTTCTGTTCATCTTGTTGAATAGAACTTTGTCTCTTTGTTTTATCTTTTGAGCCAATGTGATATCTGGCCTTTGACCGTTAGCTTGTGGATGATTTTACACTGGTGAATGTCTATTGTGCTGATCCATGTGTAATGTAGTTATGAGTACTTCCTGCAGGGAAGATCCTGTTTTGACAAATTTCCTCAGTGTTTGTTTGTCTGAGAAAGACTTTATTTCCCCCTCATATAGGAAGCTTAGTTTTGCAGTATACAAAATTCTAGGCTGGTCAGTATTCTGTTTGAGAAGACTGAGCATGGGGCCCCAGTCCCTTCTGGCTTGTAAGGTCTCAGTTGAGAGGTCTGCAGTTAGTCTGATGGGTTTTCCTTTGTAATTTACCTGCTGTTTTCACCTTATGGCTCATAGGAGAGCCTCTTTCAGTTTTATTTTGACCAGTCTATTTACTATGTGTTGTGGTGTTTCTCTCTTTGCAATGAACCTCCCAGGAGTCCTTTGAGCCTCTTGTACCTAGATATCTAGATTTCTAGCAAGGCCAGGGAAATTTCCTCAATTATTCCCTCAATAGATTATCCAATCCTTGTGTATTTTCTTCCTCACCCTCGGGGATGCCTATGACTCTTATGTTAGGCCTCTTCACATAATCCCATATTTCTTGTAGGCTTTGCTCTTTTCTCTTATTTCTCTGGTTTGTCTCTGCAACTGACTTGTTGAATTGAAAGGTGTTGTCTTCAAGCTGTGAGATTCTTTCTTCTGCTTGATCTAACCTATTCTTAAGGCTTTCCACTGTGTTATGTAATTCCTTGAATGAATTTTTCAGTTCTGGAAATTCTGTTTGATTTTTCTTTAATATTTCCATTTCTTCAGTGATTTTTAAATCATTTCTTGCATAATTTTTGTGGTTTCTTTGTGTTGGATTTCCATTTTATTTGCATTTCATTGAACTTCCTTACAATCCATGTTCAAAATTCTTCATCTATCATTTCAATTTTCTGATTTTGGTTGGTATTCATTGCTAGAGATCTGGTGTTCCCTTTTGGGGGTATCCTTTCCCTTTGATTCTTCATACTTCTGGAGTTCTTTCACTGATTCCTTCTCATCTGGAGCAGCTTTTGGTTATTACCTTTGGATTTTCTCCATTCATTTATTTATATTAATTTACTTAGAATTAAATCATTTAGAATGGAAGCAAATGAAAAGAAAATCTAGTCCAGTTCTTCATTTTACACATGAGGAAATTGAAGCCTTGAGAATACAAGGGTGTTGATCTGCCATTATATTGAACTGGTAGAAGTGAATTCAAGTTTGCTACTTAAAGTCTTTGCTGTTTTACTATATCCAAACACTGTATACTGAACACTGTTTTGTCAGGGCTGAAGCAAAAAATCTCCAAGTCCTGATTCTAGTGGTTCTTTATTTTGTTGTATTGTTGTACGTATATGTGTGTTTGTACATATACATACAGTTGACCCCTGATCATCATGGGTTTGGACTGTGCAGGTCCACTTCTAAGTGCATTTTCTCTCCCTCTGCCACCCCTGAAACAGTAAGACCAACCCCTCCACTTCCTCCTCCTCCTTAGTCTATTCAATGTGAAGATGATAATGATGAAGATCTTTATAAGGATTCACTTCCATTTAATGAATAGTAAATATATTTTCTCTTCTTTATGATTTTCTCAATAACAGTTTTTTTTGTCTAGCTTACTTTATTGTAAGAATGCAGTATATAATTCACATAATATAGGAAATATGTGTTAATCAACTGTTTGGTGTCAGTAAGTCTTCTGATAACAGTAAGCTATTAGTAGCCAAGCTTTGGGGGAGTCAAATGTTTTACATGGATTTTTGACTGCACAGGGGGCCGGCACCTCTAACCCTTATATGTACACACATATATACATACATGTATACATGGAAATATATATATATATATACACATCCAATAAACGTGTATGTATACATTAAACTATATATACACACACATTAAAAAATAGATATATTTTTTCTTAAGGCATGTGTTTTTAAGGTAGAAGAATGCCTTAGCACATCCTCACGCCTCCACCCAGCCCTCTGTCCACAGGCACAAGCATTCATGCTATAATCAGGTTTCTGAGTGTCCTTGTTGACCTTTCTGGGACGTTGTATCTTTGGTAGCTTCAGGCCTGTTCATTCATCTTTGTTTCTTTGGAGCTGAATGGAATCTGAAAACTGAACTTCACATTCTTTTTCTTTTATTTTTGTGGTTTATATCTTGCTTTGCTGCTTAGCACATTTCTAGTCAAACACAAATGATCAGTAAGTACATACAGGGTTATCTGATTTTACACCTTGCTTTCCCATATTAGAAGATAAAATAAAAACTTGGGTTTTTTTATTCTTACAAAAGAAAATCTATATTAAATATTTGTGGTGTTGGGTACACTTTTATTATTTCTTTTTCTATTCCATTACAAGTATTTATACTTTTATATAATATCTTTATACGATATCAGGTCCTCACTTCTCTCTGTATACAGGTCAGATTCTATGGTATATTATTGTGTTCAATCCTTTGGAAACCACTTAACTCTCCTGTCTCTCTTTCCTACTATCAGACTAGTTTAGTCAAACTCTGACCCTGATTAAGCTCACTACCTGTCTAATCTGTGTCTAGAAGAAAGAACTACGAATCCTGCTAATTGGTCTTCTTCTAAAATCATGAATGTAAATCTCAAAGGACATTGAACACTTACCTGTATTTGCAGTGTGCTTGCCTGGCATGCTTTGGTTCTTTTACTCCCCACAAATTATACATTGCATCTCCCTTCAAAGGTTTTATATACACCTATCAGTTTATCATCTTGCTTCTCACAGATGTGAGAAAATGGAAGCAATCAGAATTGAACTTCCTCATCTTCTCACCATCAGATTTACCAGCCAACCTGCATCTGAACTTTTACTTTCTACCTTTTCTTTTAATACAATGCTCCCATCAAAGGTCCATCCTTCCATTTGTGTTCTGCATCCTGCTCTATGTCATCTTCTCAAGGACTTTGCTCCTATAATTATCTTTTAGTTCTTTAACATCATCAGTCACTGGATTGTTTGCATAGGCTTATGTATTAGCACTTTTGTAGGAAGAAGGAGGCACATTTAAATTGGCTAATTTGAGAAGTTTACTAAAGGGACTGTTTACACAGGGTGGATAGGGTATGGTAGGACACCATGCAAGGCAGTGCAGTGCAACGGAAAGAAGGCTCCTCTACCTCCCCACTCTGCTTTCTTTTTTACCCTTCTAAGCCTGAAGGGTGAGGGGAATGAGTAGTTACTTGCTGGAATTAGAGAGAACTATGTGGAGAAGAAAGCTCCTGAAAGAAGTCCTGCCCTCTGGTTGAAGGGAGGTGCATAGCTTACCTTGTGTGACCTCACAGGGACTGACATGGGGAGATAAAAATCCTCTTCTCTCTCCCCCTGGCCTCTGGGACCTCCTGCCCATGTTCCCCACTGGCAGAACTCAAGGAAGAGGGAAGGTGAGAAAGCATAGTAAGTAGCTGGAGGACATGAAGAATAAATCTGGAGGCTAATCAGTGTTAAAGCAAAAATTGTACTGGACAAAGTTAAACAGGTGAGGAAGATTTTATTCAAGGCTATTGGAATAGGGAAGAGAGTCCAGAACTCAACAACACCAAAATAAAAAGCTACAGGGCTTTTAAAGGCTGGGGTGAGCTAGTGGAAAATACTGGAGGATGTTAGGGGAGGGTTATAGGCCACCTGTATTGCTAATAAACTTCACATATCTTTATGAAAAGAGGTGGTTTTGCAACTTGGAGCAAGGGGCCCACGAAGTTAGGCTGCTCCCCTCCCACAGAAACTGGGAGACTGGGTGCTATTTTTTTTAATGATTACATTTTAAAGAGATGACTTTGGGCTCTTTAGGAAGACATCCCTGGGTTGTGAAACTGGCAAGAGGCTTTTAAAAAGATTTGCATTTCAAAAAGGCAGAGAGAGAATTTATAATTAAAAGCTTTCTAAAGTAAATGCTTTAAGAAAAGGGAGGTCAGGAGCCTAGAGTCAGAAAGAAGCCTGTTTAAAATTTAGTCAAGCTGAGAACATTAAGACATCTTGGTCACTAGGTGACCTCAGCATGGCACATATTAAAAAACAAACAAACAACTCTTTTTTTTCTGCAGCTACTGCTCTAGTTTCTGCTATTGTCAGAGTAAAACTTTTAAAATAGGTGTTCACCTTTCCTTCTCTCTTCAATCCATTCTAATCATTACCCTACCTCTGATATTCTCCTGTGCCTGATCACAATGTTGCCAAATTTAGTGGCCAATTTCTCTGTACTTAATCTTACTTGATCTGAGCCACATCCAACAGAGTTAACCACTCCTTCTTCTGGAAACTTTTTCTTCCCTTGGTTTCTGGTTTTTTATCTACTTCCTTGGATGCCCCTTCTCAAACTCTTTGTTGGCTCCTCCTCCAAGATGTCTGAGGCTGGAGTGACCCAGGGTTTGTTTTTGGGTCCTTTCCTTTTCTTTTCTTTCTTTCTTTTTTTTCTGAAGTACACATTCTTTTAAGGCAACATAATCATGCATTATTTTTCCATCCTCGTGCTGATGACATGTTCTTGTGCTCTGACATGTTCTCATGTCTCTCTCTCTTGTTTATTTTTATTGTCTTCTTCATCCTGCCAGAATCATAAGATCAGGTCCTTCACTTCATCCCCTGCTTTTGGAACATGGGCTAGGTCATCATAGCTACTATATAAAAACGTGTTGAATTGATGTTAATAGAGTAGTGAAAGCTAAATATTCAAGAAGACTCAATTTTCTAACTGTGTCTGGATCTTGAGGCTAAGTCTATATCTATAAACTTGCATAACTTTTTTTGATTAGCAGCAAATTAGTTACATGAAGGTTACTTTTATGTATCAACTCCAATGGGTGAAAGGATACCCAGATAGCTGGTAAAACGTTATTTCAGAGTATGTCTGTGAGTGTGTTTCTGAAAGAGATTAAGTCTTGATTCAGTAGACTGAATAAAGATCACCCTTACCAATTCGGGTGGGTATCATCCATTACATTGAGGGCCTGAATAGAACAAAAAAGCAGAAGAGGGGTAAATGTGCTCTCTTCCTTGAGCTGGGACATCAATCTTCTGCTCTTGGACATCAGAGCCCCTGGTTCTCAGGCCTTGCCTGGGTCTCCAGATTGCAGACAGCAGATCCTGGGACTTCTCAGGCTCCATAATTGTGCGAGCCAATCCCTCATAATAAATCTCTTTCTATATGTCTAAATATATCCTCTTGGTTTTTGTTTCTCTGGAGAACTCTAATACTATTACAGTGTATTTCAACTAAATCAGAGAAAAGACTAAGATTAGACATTTAACTAACAAAAGGAATTGCCAGATTGATGGACTGTTGCATGTGACATAGAGATCCCGATTTATAAAGCTTTATGGTGATGATCTTTTCCTTAATGATCTATTACATAGATATATGTATGTATAAAAGGTTAGGCCATGAGACTTACAAGAGTAGCATGTTAATTCATTATTTTCAGTATTTTCAGCATAAAAATAAATAAATAATAAAACCACTTAATGATAAGCA
The DNA here is from genome assembly GCF_000956105.1 of Propithecus coquereli. Taxonomy (NCBI): domain Eukaryota; kingdom Metazoa; phylum Chordata; class Mammalia; order Primates; family Indriidae; genus Propithecus; species Propithecus coquereli. The sequence goes on from NW_012148764.1 coordinate 1,888,608, forward strand.
TCTATTTTATTTATTTATTTTTTATTTCAGCATATTATAGGGGTACAGATGTTTAGGTTATGTATGTTGCCCTTGCCCCCCCTCCCCCCTAAGTCCGAGTTTCAAATATTCAATTTCCATCCTTCGGGCGGTGCACATTGCACTCTTTGTGTAGGCAAATACCTGTCCCCTCCTCCATCCTCCCCTCTTCCCCCTCGCCGTCCCTCCTCCCCCCTGCCCAACATCCAATAGATGTTAGTCTTATATGTGCACTTATGTGTTGATCAATAAGCATCTATTTTAAATGACTAGGAAAAAAGAAGCCAATCTTGGTAAGATTTAATTAGGTTAAACAAATTATTTTAGAAATTTTTACATCTTTTGAAGTCATTGAAAAAGATTATCTCAGAGATTTATTTATCCTTCTTGATTTGTCAAATTAATCTTGATTCTCAGTAAATAACAGTGATTCTGACAAATATCAACATATTTATAACTGTAGTAACTAAACAAATAATTCATAACTATAAATTGACCATATCAACAATTAATTTTTATGGAGTAGAAGACAGAGGTTTGTGAAAATCTGAGGGGGCAACCAAGTGATATGGCAACAAGTGTAAGTGCTCAGAAATAAAGTATATTTGAAATACTCAAATCTAGCACTGATTAGGACAATTCAGTCCAAAGATTGCAAGCTGGTAGCCCACAAATTATATTTTGTCAGCACAATTGTTTTTCCTTGGTTTATACAATGCTTTTAAAACCTGTAGACCTCAACAGAAAATCCTAATTTTGTCTTCTCTCAAAAACTATCTGTCCTTCAGTGAGCCTTCTTTGCCGTGTGGCAACATTTGGCTGAACAGAGTAGTTTCTGTTCCATTCTTAAGCACTCCCTGTTGTTCAATACTTGCTCCTCTTCTTGCTTTACTCATTTACATTTTCTGTGTGGGCCCTGTGCATGTTGAATTGCCAAATCTGTCAATTAGCTCTAGCTGATAGCCTGTATATTAATACCTAATTCATATGGGGGAAATATCAAATTGTTTCAGCTGTCTTAATTTCACAAAACGATTGTATATTTTTTGCATAAAATGTTGTACAGTTGGTGGATTAAAACAAAGGTTAACTAAAATTTGAGGTACTTAACTATAAAATAATGTTACAAATTTTGTATGTTTTGCAGAATTGGCACATTTTTATGTTAAATGGTATTAACTTGATAAATTCTTTTACGTAAAATTATCTGGTAAAAATTATCAGTAAGAAAGTATTATTAGAATATAGTAGCACATCCTCAGGAATAAAAATGAAATTTTCTGATTATAAATACTATGTATGTTCACAGTAGAAAAAATCATATACAAAAAAATTACCCATAATGCAACCATATTATGGTATCCAATGATATGTGTGTGTGTGTGTGTAGCCAAGTATGTATAAGAATTATGTATTTATATTGTATAGATTATTTCCCTAAATCTAGTTCATATGTACATATAATGAGAACATATTACATGGCTGGATACTTTCTGGACAGCCCGTGTGTGTGTGTGTGTGTGTGTGTGTGTGTGTGTGTGTGTGTGCGCGCG
>NW_012148764.1:1890288-1900704 GCF_000956105.1 Propithecus coquereli
AAATAAATAAATAAATATGAAAAGAAGGAGAACGGTTTATTTTCCTCAATTTTATATTCTTCGCTAAGTTTCTGATGTATTTTGGCCTCATAATTTAGACTTAGAGATATTTTTACCATGTGAAAGGCGAGACATGCTATTCTAAGAAAACTGCTACTAAGATCCGAAAGACCCCCATTTTTCAGTATTTCATTTTGGTAAAAATAGAACAGTAATTGAAAATGAATAATTCAAGGAAATAATGTCATAATTGCTAAATGGGAATTTCTTCCTTCATTTGGTTAAGCATAACAACCAGTTAGTTAGATTTGGGGGAAATTTTAATTATTGTGAGCATGTTTAGAACTAAATATGGGCCCATTTATATTTCACGGAACTTAAATTCACAGCCCCACTTTGTTTATTACTAATAATGGTGCTAGTTATGAAATTAATGTCTTTTATTCAAGGCACCTAATAAAACCCATATAAAATTCTATTTCTAGACAAATTTAATGACCTCTTTATTTTTTATAATTTTAGTTTATAGATGAGAAAACAGAGAAGCAAATAAATTGACCCAATGTAGTAACATGGTAAGTTAACTAGAGGGTGAGACTCAGAACTCATTGCCCATTATTTTCCTTAGCCATGAATTCATCATGCTCCCTGAAGCTCATCTTGCCTGCTTTACTAAACTCAAAGAATGGGCAGGCCATGTGTTTCCCAAAATGCTATTCTTTTAAACATTATTTCTATTTTACATTTACTTTCTTTTCTCTGATTCAGGTGCTATGGTTTTGACTTGACTTTATATACCTGTGAAGCATAATATTATCAGAATCCAATACTTCAGATTCTTTTCTTGGTTAACTGTGCAGATTGAGCCGTCAGAAATAAAATGAAGGATAATTTTATATTTATTTATATACCAAGAAACAAACTTCTAATTTAAAAGTAGAACATCAACTTAGGATAAATGACTTTTTACACTTGTTCCATTTTACTTTCTATTTTTAATGCAAATAATAAAAAATACTGAATATTACAACCAACATTACCTATTTACTATCCACTAAAGCAAACAAAATGGAGAGCATGCAAAGATCATTTTTCTTTTACAAATCGGTGGCTCTAGGCATGTTACAATTAGGAACAGTATTGTATGACAACAAATACAACATTATCATCTCAGAGACATGATAATTTAAATGCACATTTCAGTCTGTTAATACCCAAAACAATATGTGGGGCAATGCAGACATTTCCCTATTTAAAACTGGTCATTTTACACGATCCTATCATTTATAATCTGAGACGATAGTAAAGACTCTTTTAATAGAATAGGTTAAGTTGCAGCCATCAGACTATCAGTGGTGACTAGAAGTCACTCTTCACAGCTCTCTTCTCTTCCACCCAACCCTCCTTCCTGCTCTTATCCCCATTTTCAGCAGCTGTGTTATTTACTTGGTTATTATGTTTATATCAAAAGTTCAGTGCTCCCATTTGGGCATTAGAAAGTAAATCACAGCTGAGGTTCAGAAGGGCTACCTATAAAGTGCAAGCTACCATTTTAACTTTCCCACGTAATAGGTTATTTTGTCATTGGCATTACCGTGCTCCCCAAGCCTTAACAACAAAGTTAAAATAACTCCATTTGTTTTAGCCACCCTCTGTCCATTGAACTGTAGCAATTTTCCTTTTGTTTCTTTCTAACACTTTAAAAATAAAGTTATTTAAGTATAGTTCTGGGATTCTTCTTGTCTCTAAAAGTCATCTGCTCTGGCCAGAAAGGTTTCTAGGCGATGAGAAATTGATTTACCCAGAAAACAGGGAGCCTCATTTTTAACTTTTCCTAATGGCCTTCATGAGGGAATTAGAACATCTTCCTTAGAAAGGTTGACATGCTCTGGCATAGATGGGGGGCGAGCCGCGCTATAAACATGTTAGTGACTTGACTGCGAATTGCTTGCCATCTCGATGAATGCTCGTCACACTCTCCGGGAGACACTTGCCACAGCCTCTCGAAGACCTGCTTATCATTCATGTGGTCACTTCCATTACCTCTGCTCAGGCGGTGCTGACCTGCTATTAGTGACTCTAATTTAATTTCCCTCACCAGTGTCATGGGTTATTTCTTCCATTACTTGAGAGATTTAATTTACAGGGTAAACTCCATCACATGAGAGAAGAAATTTTTCATGACAGTGGGAACAAGTACCTTTTGAAGATTAAGATGATGCTAGCTATTTATCTTGCTCATCTTAGTAGCTGGCAGCTGAAACTTCATCATATGGTGATATATTCATATATTGATGGTGTCTCTGACAGGTATTAAGCATTGTATGTTTTACTTATTTTATGGAGTTGCTTTTTGGTGCTATTCATTCAGAGAATCTTAAGTAACAGGTATAGCATGATTTCTGGAAAGTTGAGAAAGCCTAAAAGGGTATTATTTCTCTCTTGTTCCCCTATAGACTTCAGAACCCAACTTCTCTAGATTTTATTAAATTAAGATATTTCAAATGAACAATAGTGGGGAAACAGTTTCAATTGTTCAAGATTAGATTAAAGCCTTAAAAGGTGTTATTTTTCCTTTCCTTAGATTTAATTTGGAGAAATACCTGATATAATGGAGGCAGAATTGAAGGCATAGCATTATGGACTATAAAAAGTTAGTGTATTTATCATTTTTTTCCTATTTTTGATTACTAATTGTCGTTATGTTTGAAATAATTTTAATCACTGTTTTTCTTATTCATCAATTTCAGCACCTTGCCTCAATGATTTTTTCTTTTCTCCAGCTTTTTGGCTTGTAAACACTCAATAGTCCTTATGAATGATCATTACCTTCCTTGCTCTGAGTTCAGCCCCCAAATGGCTGGTGTCTTGTGAGCTTTAATAGAGAAAAAATAATTAAACAAACCAACCTTCATGTCTCTGTGAGTCTAGATGTTGAAAGGGAAATGAATGTCTATTTATCAAGTTTTTCCCATACTGCATACTAGTTGTTGGCTTTCTTGTTGTCCAGGTCTTAAATTTGGGCTTATCCTCAACTCTCCTCTTTTGTTCACACCCTAGATCTAATCCTTCAGGAAGTACTCTGCTTTCAAAATTTATCCGGATTGTGACCACTTCTCGCAAATGTGGATTTCTCTGAGGGCTGAAGTAAACATCCGTCCTGCACTCACAGAGAACAGAGAGTGGGGGGTGGGGGGATGGGAGATAATAAGAGGGGTGAGTACACTAAAGTCTATTTGAAAATTTCAATCCTAAGAAAGGATGAAGGAATTTTCTCTACATCTTTTCATTTTTCAATCCCTGTCTCAACTGTTCTATGTCCTCTTTCTCTAGGGTATGAATAATGTTCAATTTAAATCTATTGTGGTAATTTCATTTCCCTTTGTCAGTAATTGTTCTGAAGTTGGCATGTGACCTCATACTGACCAATGAGACAAACGGAAACTCTGTTGAGGGAATTTTGTTCCTGAATTATAAGGAGAAAGCCCTCGCCCATCCCTTCCTTCCACTTGGAACACTAATGTATTTGAAACCAGAAATGTCATATTGTGGCAGGAGGGGGTAGCATGGGATCTCAAGCCAATATGAGAAAGAGCCTGGGTTCCTGCCAACATTACTGAGTGCCTGAATCCTCAGACTGCCTACTTCTGGACTCTTAGTTAAATAAATAATAAAGGAAGCCACAAGCAGTTTAGCTTAGTTTGCTACTTGCAGAAAAATGCATTTCAAACTGATGCACATCCATGTCATTTTCCTATGGACTTACTATTACTACGCTCTACCCATTGTTGAGTGATCTCATTCCTTTTACTTGGAACTCTTGTGCACTCAATTTGTCTAAACCATAACTGGAAAGTGCATGGTTGATTACATGTGTTTTGTGCCTTAGATGAACTTAGGCTAGATCTTTTAGACCTAGTGCTTTCACTTTGGCAGAGTCACAGGTTAGGTGCTATTTAGTGTATTGCAAGGCCAGGTCTTTAGCTGTTTTCTCTCATTCATCAGCATGTGCTGTTATGAGCCATCTGACTGTTCTAAGTAGTTCTTAGATTTATGGCTATATTTTATTTCTCTTAAATGAGATATATGTATACTTCTAGTCAATTATTAATAACTAACTCTGTGTAGTACTATTGTTGTTATTATTAATATTATTACCCTCCTTTTTATTATTACCATTTTTTATTATTCTCTTCCTTCTTCATGTACACAATGGTCTTTTACTCCCAGGACCCAGAATTCTGACTGGTATTTTAGTGCTATGGTCAATGTGTGAGGTTTCGATGAGGCACTTCTCAGATGTTAGAAATAAGAAAAACATGATTTCTTTTTGAGAGTTTATTTGGGAAAGTAATGCTGGATAGACTGTCACATGCTTAAAGAGTCACCAAGGCTATAAAGTTTGATCGTAACATAAATGAATATATTAACATAGGTAAAGGAAAAGGGTATCAATGAAAGTGAAGGGAGGGCTTGGTTTGCTAAAGAAGCTCAGATACAAGAGAGTTAAGAGTCAAACATTGCCAGTGCTCTTGAAAACCATCCAGAGAAGAGAAACTTAACCAATAGGGCTTTAAGGAACTGGCACATCAAGTTTTCTTGGATTCTACATTTTCTTTTCTCCAAGGAGTCCCCAGCTCTTACAGCAGGATTTTCAAGGTACTTGGACAAAACAGGTTACTTCCTTTGTAGGCATTCTGAAATGAGTTTTTATGACTATACAGAATTTCCTTGTTCTTGGTGGTTGAGTAGTTTCTTGAAGTGTAATTTTTTTTTTTATCAATTCCCTGAAAAAAATACTTTTTACTCTTCTACTTGGGAAGAAAGAGAGTTGATCTTTGGGGTGATGGAGTGAACTGTGCCTTTATAGAACTTGAGTTCACTCTGAAAATTGGACATGTAGAGCCATTGACTCTCAAACAATTGAGAAATTGCTGAGCTTATGAGTAGCAGCAATTGTAGATAATTTTTAATAATTTTGTCAGCTATATTACCTAAAACTAGATTTTGTAGAGGTCAGGTGTTTAATATTGTTGCAACATGCAATTTTTGCTAAATATTTTCTATTAATATGTGTACAATATATTATTTAAAATGAATAATTCATTGTGGGTTTGTTTGATTAATTCTTCTGTGCACTCCTTTGTCCTTGGAAACCCAGAGGAGTAAAATATTTCATCTGCTCATAGGCCTGTCCATGAATGAGTGGATCTAAACGCCTAGTTGGGTAGTGATTTATCAGATCCAGCCTGCCCTGGAACAGCTGTGTCCAGGACATGTCCCCTTGGAGATGGTCAGAAGCATAATTTACCTCTAGGGATGGCATATGTCTCAATTTATTTTACAGTCTAGCCCAGTGATTTTTAAAGCTTTCAAATGCAGGTGACATTTTGGTAAAGAACTAGACTTGTGGTCAAAGATCAAGGTTCTAGGTCTGTCTCGCCCCACTGATTAACAGACTGACCTTTGGGAAATCACTTGTTAGCTCCACATTATACTCTGGGGTACAATTTAATACTTTCATTCTTAATTATCTTGCCATGTTGTCAGGAGTAGCAAATAAAACAGTATATATATATAGAGCGAGACAGCTTTGAAATAGTTAAAATATTTTGCTTTTCTAATAAATAAAATTTATTTCATCATATAAGCACTGGACTACAATTTTTGCAGTATATGCTCATGTGCAAATTATAAAGTTTTTCTTTTCCTATACCTGAACTTAATTCTGCTGGGAGTTCTCATTCCACTTGATGGAAGAACACTTCATTGATCTATGATCTCCTGAGGAGATTCCAGCATTTAAAAATTTGTCTTAGTAATTTTAACTCAGACAATTAGAAATTCTCCCTCTTTTTTTCTCTTCCCCTCATGTAACTCTGAATCCCACACATCCTGCCCTGCAAAGCTGCGTTGATGGGTAAGGACAGAGGATCTGGTCCATAGGTTTCCTTTGCCAGCCTTGGTCATATACTGTAGTATTTAACATCTCATCTTGTTCGTTTCTTTCTAGTGGTTTGCAGAGGAGCCCTGTGCCTCTGCCTGGTACTTACACTGACAGTCTACTCCAAGTTCTGCTGGAATCCCTTTGTCCTAACTATGAGACTTTTGCTTTTGCCAGTCCTCAGTGTCACTACTCTGTCATTCCTGGTCATGTGGAAGGGGCGGAATTGCTCTCTAAGCCACCCTCTCTTACTTGCCATGCATGATGGGGACTCAAAGAAGATTGCCACCCTGTCAGAGATCAAGATGGAAAGGAGGAATCTGGCTCTCTGTACTCTGGATTCCTCAAACTCACCTGAGGCTTCAGCCTCCTGCCTGCCCCATAACCCCAAACGTTTTCTTGGGCTGGGGCCGGGGGGCGCTGTCAGGTCCTTCTTGCATGATCCAACTCCATTTTTCTCCCATCTTCCATTAATGTATATCTAGTAGGGTAGGAAATTGGGAAGGGGAGTGGCTGTTGATTCCGACAGATCATATACCTTTCAAATCTATCGTAAGTCTGGGCTGCAGCAATTTGAACAGTCAAGAATTTCTAGTCTTTCCATGTTAGTTTTTCCAACGTGATTTCTCTACCAGTGGTGGGTGAGTGGGTACTTGGCAAAAGTGAAGAAACTCAATGAACAAGGTGAGCAGAGCAGGGGGTGCAAACCACACTGATTATAAGCTGTCATATAAATTCACATTTGCCCAATTTCCTTCTGACAAGAAAGCTCATAGTATTGTTCAGAATGATGATTTCCAAGAAGAATGGAAAACTTGAAATGAGAACATTGGGTATTTGGATCTCCAAAATAATTTTAAAATATTCCTGAAATTATAAATTATACGTATGATATATACCATAGTAATTTAATTCTATTTTAATGAGATTTATTTTTCTTGCATCTTTATAAAACTTGTTTATTGTATGGCTACTATCTTTTGAGGACATATATGTCTTTATAAAATAAAGTGATTTATCATTTAATGATAGAACTTGATGAAAAATCTTTGCACATGCCTGTAGTCCCAGCTACTCGGGAGGCTGAGGCAGAAGGATCGCTTGAGCCCAGGAGTTTGAGGTTGCTGTGAGGTAGGCTGACGCCACAGCACTCTAGCCTAGGCAACAGAGTAAGACTCTGTCTCAAAAAAAAAGAAAAAAAAAAAGGAAAAAAAAAATCTTTGCAAAGTATTTATAGACCTTACTGAGGTGTTGTAGGTTTTAATTAATATCAATCACTTGTTTGTACATTAAGGGGGCTTAATGAACAGTAAATAATTAATTACCTTTAAATATTTGGAGGAATATGGAATGGAGGTCAGGATGTAAATTAAGTGTAGTTTTAAATTCTTAGAATTAATAGATTATATTTTTACTTTATAACATATTTATAGAAAAGAAAGGTCTAAAGGAATAGGAAATAAAAGGAGGAAATAGGTCAAAGAGATTTCAAGAAATAGTAAATATCAAACAATTTTGACTTAGAACACCATTTTTATGGTTTGAACTTCATAGATATATTTTGATTATTAATTTTATATAGCAGTTATTTTGTGTATGAAACAGTGGTCCTGATCCTTCAGGTTAGTCTATTCAGAGCAAGAGGCAAGAAATTAAAACTAAAGAAAACAAAAAAAACCCTCATGAAATATAATGGTATAAGTGCTGTCATCAAATTATGACCAAGTAGTATCAGAATTCTATGGGAAAACCACTAAAATATCATTATCTTCATAAAATTGCACTATATCTTTATGCATTTTAATCTACAATAATATGAAAATATATTACAATGTCTTGGTACTGACAAAATTTAACTTGTTAGAACTTTGGAATTAACATCAACCAAGCTTCCTTCAGTTAAGAGTGCCAAAGTTTCATGTTATGCTGTCAGCAAGATGCCCATGAGGCAGGACTGAACAATAACTCTTTTAAAATATTATAGTTTATGTGTATACCATTTCTTATATAAGAAATTCTGAAAAGAAAGATGCGCTGCTACTTTGACAAAACAAGACAAAACAAAACTGCTATGAACAATTTAGCTGATGTAGCCAGTCTGGCTCTGTTAGCCTCTTTCAGTGATTAGTAGGTTATTAAGTCAGAAGCTCAGAGGCAGCCCTGCCCAGCCCAGCCTAATCCAGACTAGGCTAACCCAGTTTAGGAGACATATTATGTAAATACCTATTAGCTTATTTGGCTCTAGGCCTGGTTATCAGTTGCTTGTCCTGTTTTTCTTACCTTCCTCCTAGTATACACACAGCTGGAAACTATTAAATAGCAAGATAGCTGTCTAGCAACATAATATAACGTGGCATCTCTCCAGAGTCTCTGGGTCAGTCTTCAGTGAGTTTCCTGAATCTTAAGCTTTGCCTTCCCTGAAGCTAAAGCAGCTGGTGTTGCTTTAGCAACAACATGGGCAGTAGCGTTGATGTGGGGCCCGGATGTCTGTCCTTAAGGCAGGACGAAAGGGGGAAGCAATGTATGGATAATAAAATTCTACTTTGCCAATACTTTACCCCAGTATTTAACAAACCCAAAACTCACCTACACCCTTCCTAGGATGAAATTTATCTCTTAGTTCTTACTTCAAACGAGGCCTCAATGATGCTTCAGACAGAGCCAACCTTCTTTGAGCAAGTAACCCCCAGACTCCCTGCTTGTAAAGCAATGACACAACTGCCTGCCACATGGAGAACAACACAGATTTTTATATTCTGTGGCTGCCATAGTTATAGCTGCCGTAAAACAAAGACATTCTTTAAACAATGAGAAACTCAAGTCCAGAAGCACAGACAGGGAAGAGTTATTAATTTTTAATAAGCTTTGAATTTTAGAATGGTCTCAGAATTACAGAAAAATTGTGAAGATGGTAGAGAGAGTTCTCATAACTCCCACACTTATTTCTATGTTATTAATATCTTATGTTACTATGGTACATTTGTCATAATTAATGAACCAATATTGACACATTATTATTAATTAAAGTCCATACTTTATTTGGATTTCATTAGTTTTTGCCTAAGGTCTTTTTTCTGTTCCAGAGTCCTGTCCAGGATACCACATTAAATTTAGTTGCCATGTTTCCTTAGGCTTCTCCATAACAATGACCAAGATGGCCCCTCAGCTTAACTAAACTTTAGACAAGTTTCTTAATCTCTCTTTTCTTAGAGAATTTACTTTAGAAAACTTGCAATTGTAAATTATTTCTCTGCCCCTTTGTAATGTATGTAAATCTTCTTTCAGGTTTTTGCCAGTTTTAAAACCCAGCAATGTCTTTCTCAAGGATTTGGAAACCATATCTCTAAAATATAAACATGCAAAGATACAGCACCCCTATCTGCCAGTCTCAATGGGCTCCAATTAGCAAACACAGAAGGCCTAATAACTGAGAAAAACATTTGCAAACTCAGGAATATCTCAATGTGCTCTTGATGTATCCCATTGTTTCCCCCTAGCTCATCCCAGTGTTTAAAAACTCTCTAGCCTTTTATTTCTGTGGAGTTGAGTGCAGTCTTTCCCCGTTATTGTGAGTCTTCAATAAAATCTTCATTGCCTGTTTTAACTTTGTCCAGTGCAGATATTGTTTTGACAACACTTTCTCAGATTTTTCCTTTTTTTTTAGGACCTTGAAACTTTTGAGAAGTTCTTGTTACATATTTTGTAGAATGTCTCTCAAGTGGGATTTGTCTAATGTTTTTGTCATGATTAGACTAGTGTTGTGGGTTTTTAGAAAAACGGCACAGATGTAAAGTGGCTTTTCATCACATCATGTCAAGAGTACATAATATCAACATGACTCATCACTGTTGATGTTGACCTTGATCACCTGGATGAGGTTACTTGTATCAAGTCTCCCCCTCCTTTTATACTGTGCTCCCTAGGTGCAGCCCACACTTAAGGGAAGTTATGTCTCCACCTTCTTGAGGGTGATGCATCTACATATATTATGTGGAATTCTTCTTCATGGGAAAGATGCATCTATTCTCACCTCTATTTATTCATTTGACCAATCAGGTATTTATATCTGTATAGATATATGAATATTTCTTTTATACCAATGCTACTTTATCTGTTTTGTTACTCAGCCTCTGGGAGTCCTTTCAGCTGGCTCCTGTGCCACTCTGACATGCCCCTGTTTTTGTTATTTATTTATTTACAAGTACTTACTTTCTGGCAGTACAACATACTCCAGGCTCAGACAATATTCCTTGTATATTTCCCGCCTCAGTCCTAGATTTAGCTATTTTTCCAAGGAACCCTGATTTCTTTTCTTTTTTTTTTATTTCAGCATATTATGGGGGTACAGATGTTTAGGTTACGTATGTTGCCCTTGCCCCCCCCCAAGTCCGAGTTTCAAATATGTCCATCCTTCGGGTGGTGCGCATTGCACCCTTTGTGTATGCAAATACCCGTCCCCTCCTCCCTCCTCC
>NW_012148764.1:1911834-1913759 GCF_000956105.1 Propithecus coquereli
TTTAGTTGTCCCGTGTCTCAGGGTTGTGACCTTAACAATAGAATCTCCAGTGGTGTAGATTTTTTCCCTTTTGTCCCCTATTCTCTTCATTGGCTGCAGCATTCCCAATCTATTTCCTTGAGGCATTGAACCCTGTTGAGTATGTTTTTCTCCCCTGAGGTGAGAGGGAAACTAGAGAAGACTGGAGAAGGAGGACTGCTCTTCCCCCAGCTGGGATAAATTTCTGGTAAATTCTTTTTCCCTGGAGAGTAGTCCTTTGTTATGGAGAATACTCTGGATGTATTTCATAATGATTACTTTTTCCCCTCTTCCTGCTAGAGTTATGAGGTTGATTTCTTGAATCTTTACTATGAGAACCTGTTGAGTTTCTTGGAGATAAAACCCATGAAGGTGTAGTGTGCCCCACTAAGGAGATCAGCTCTGACAATTAATCAAAATTACCATTTCAGTGTTCCTACCAGTTTATGGCTACAGCAATTTTGGCTCCGTGTAAGCATATCTCAGATGCTACTATCTGGATGCACCTATTTCTCCAGATTTTGGGGTGGCAATTTGCCCTGCATTTCAATTCTCTGATGGGTCCAAGAAAAGTCATTGATTTTCAGTTTATCTAACTTTTTCTTTTTGTAACCATGGGAACGAAGGCTTTCAAGCTCTTTATGTGTTAGAGCTGAAATGGAAGTCCAAGAATTATTTTTATGTAAATGTCTTGACCAGTAAGATTCATGGTGAGACAGGTAACTTGTTCTCTCACATGTTTCTTATATATGTAGCTCTAAAAGTTCACTAAATGGTAACTCATTCGGATGCGTAGAGTTAAAAAACATCCTAACTGTGCAACAAGGAATATTTTGCAACAGGGAAAGCTTAAATCACTTGCCAAAGGTAATATAAAGGTAATATAAAAGCATCACAGCAAACACAGGTACAGTACTTAACAAATTTATCAAGTGTTCTTGTTTCTTGACTGAGTTTTGCATTTTCTCTCTCTCCTTTTCACTTTCTGTCTTTAATTACCCCAATAGCAGAAAAATATGGCTCTACATTTCACTCTGGAAGGGAGAGGTGGGAGCTTCTGGGCTAAGTGATCCTCCATCACCTGTGGTAATTTTGACAGACATAGCATCACTGGTTCTAACATATCATTTTTATTTATATTCTAATCCTGAATGATCCAGTACTTTACAACTATTCCAAAAAAGCCATAAAAGTGAAACCTAGAGCAAGGCCTTTATACATTATGGATTTGATCGACATGGCTCTGCGAGAACAGAGCTAGAACTTTTAAAATATGTATGCAGTCATATATTCTGTGTGCCTTACAAATTCTCTAATTCCTGGTGTGAGCACTTATGCACCGACTTAGGAAATTAAGTGTGCAAAGTGGAGGACAAGAACCAAACAGCTTGTTTGAGGGACAAGAAAGAGAGTGTCTGTGGTACTGTTCTACCATTGAAAAGGGACATGTCAAGGTGTTTGCAGTCCACAAGCCAAACCTGGTTTCCTAAGTTGTACAGGACTCTCCAGTTAGCTAGGCTCAGCCCGCTAGTCCCAAGAATGAGATAAGGAAGATTGTGATGCTGACCCAGCAGGGTGAGAGAGTGCTGACAGCACACAGCCTTGGAGCCTGCGGCGGAATAGCAGCTTACTTGACAAGGTTCAGCAATCCAAAGTGATATGCAGGACATCTCCTGTCTCAGCTGCAACCAGCCATAGTGAAGAGTGTCAGCAAAAAGAAAGGCGAATGAATCTCTTTATTTTCTATTATTCTCTTGGAAGATTCGAATAACTGCAGTCAACTGTTATTTTGTATTAATTCTTTTAAAAAATAAGTAAAAAAAATTGTTAACTGTATTAAAAATTCATTCCAAAGTGGCAAAAAAGGTGAAATGGGAGTGTGACAAGTGACATCTTTGGGGAAAGAA
>NW_012148764.1:1913809-1915978 GCF_000956105.1 Propithecus coquereli
CATTCCTATGAGATTTCTGTCATTCATTTTATTTATCCATATGCTACAATCACCCAATACATTGTAACTTTTATCTTTTAGATCAGTTAAAAATAAAAAAAATGAAAGAATTTTTATCTTAATTCCTTTTCCGATGCTCTTTTTTTCTTATGAGGATACACATTTCTGCCCTACAGCATTTTCCTTCTCCCTGAAGAACCCCTTTTAACATTTCTTGCTGAACAGGTCTGCTGGCAGTAACTTCCCTCAGTTTTTGTTTGTCTGATTTTTCCTTTGTTTCTTCTTCACTTCTGAAGATTCATTTCTCTGTATATACATTTCTAGGTTACTGTTATTTCAATATTTAAATAGTTCTCTCCACTTTCTTCTTACTTGCATGGTTCCTGCAGAAAAGCCCCCCCCCCCATAATTTTTATCCTTGTTTGTCTATGGGAGAGGTATTTTTCTCTTCTGACTTCAAGAGTTTTTCTGCCTTTGGTTTTCTGAACTCTGAAGGTGAGATTCCTAGGTGTGGTTCTTTTTAGTATTTATGCTCATTGTTTTTCTCTGAGCTTCTTGGATATGTGGTTTGGTATTTTTATTAATTTTGCAAATTTCTTGGCAATTACTCCTTCAGATATTTCTTCTGTTCTTTTTTCTCTTCTCATCTGGCATTCCAATTATGCATACATTACACCTTTTGAAATTGTACCTAAATTCTTAGATGTTTTGTTCTATTTATTATTATTATTATTTACATTTCAGTTAGACATTTCCACTGATTTATCTCAAGTTGACTGATTCTTTTCTGTGTTGAGTCTACTGATGAGCTCACTGAAGGCGTTTTCTTTTTTACATCTGTTATAGTGTTCTTGACTTCTTGTCTTTATTTTTATTTTTTCTGAAAGTTTTCATCTGCTTACTTATCTATTTTTACGTTTTCCACTTTTCCCATTAAAGTTTTTAATGTTATTAATCACAGTTATTTTAAATTGCCTCTTTAATAATTACAGCATATGCATCATGTCCAAGGTAGTCCTGATGATTGCTTTGTTTCTTCAGAGTGTGTGTTTTCTTGCATTTTGGTATGGCTTGTAATTTTTTTGTTGAAAGCTGAATATGTTATATTGGAAATAGGATGTTCTGTAAGTAATTCTTTAGTGTGAGGATTTAAGTTACTCTTTTTAGGAGTTGGGTTATTTTTAATGTTTTCTGTAGGTGCCAAAACCTTCAAATTCCTTTGGTGTCCATGTTTTTGGCTCTTTTCTTGACTTTGGGCTTCCCTAAGTATTCCAGCTCAGAGAGAGTCTGGGTCTTGTAGCTGTTTCAGCTATGCATAGTTATTATACTTGAGCCTTGTTGTGCTGTAAGGTATGACCACTGTGGAGAGGAGACATTCTGTAATCTTTTGAATTAAATCTCAGTCTTTTAGTTGTCCCGTGTCTCAGGGTTGTGACCTTAACAATAGAATCTCCAGTGGTGTAGATTTTTTCCCTTTTGTCCCCTATTCTCTTCATTGGCTGCAGCATTCCCAATCTATTTCCTTGAGGCATTGAACCCTGTTGAGTATGTTTTTCTCCCCTGAGGTGAGAGGGAAACTAGAGAAGACTGGAGAAGGAGGACTGCTCTTCCCCCAGCTGGGATAAATTTCTGGTAAATTCTTTTTCCCTGGAGAGTAGTCCTTTGTTATGGAGAATACTCTGGATGTATTTCATAATGATTACTTTTTCCCCTCTTCCTGCTAGAGTTATGAGGTTGATTTCTTGAATCTTTACTATGAGAACCTGTTGAGTTTCTTGGAGATAAAACCCATGAAGGTGTAGTGTGCCCCACTAAGGAGATCAGCTCTGACAATTAATCAAAATTACCATTTCAGTGTTCCTACCAGTTTATGGCTACAGCAATTTCGGCTCCGTGTAAGCATATCTCAGATGCTACTATCTGGATGCACCTATTTCTCCAGATTTTGGGGTGGCAATTTGCCCTGCATTTCAATTCTCTGATGGGTCCAAGAAAAGTCATTGATTTTCAGTTTATCTAACTTTTTCTTTTTGTAACCATGGGAACGAAGGCTTTCAAGCTCTTTATGTGTTAGAGCTGAAATGGAAGTCCAAGAATTATTTTTATGTAAATGTCTTGACCAGTAAGATTCATGGTGAGACAGGTAACTTGTTCTCTCACATGTTTCTT
>NW_012148764.1:1918478-1921451 GCF_000956105.1 Propithecus coquereli
TGTAGTAGGAAACTATCAAGGGTTTTTTGACAGATCCAAGAGAAAATTATAAGATAGTGAATTGTAAAGATTAGGCTAGAAGAGAATGAACTGAAGGAGTGAATTGAGACCTTAAGCTGGGAGAATAGTTTTTATCCTATCACAATTCAGGCTCCCCTGGGAAGCATATTCTGAGACAGAGATTTGCATGCATTCATTTATTGGAAAGTGCTCTCAGAATCAATATCTATTGGAAGAATGAGGAAAACAGGCTTGGGCAGGGAGAGCAGTTGAACTGCAATGCAGTCACAACCAAGACTTCAGACAATCCTATGGGAACTCAAGTTGGGATGATCCTTCTGAGATGTCTCAAATTGGGGGGCGGGTAGTTGGTCTTTTTGTTCTGAAAGCAACAGGTTCTTAGATGTGAGCTGCTCCCAGAAGGATGTGACCTTTGGAAGCAGCTTTCTTCAGACATGGACAAATCCCAGAGAGGGACTAGCTTATACCTGTACACGACCAGCATTCCAGGCAGTCCTGGAAGGGGGATCTGGGTGGCACATCCTAGCACTACGTACCTTTTTCTTAAAATACAGGTAAATTAATGAGAAACATGTACATGGTGGAAATGGAATTGGAAAGGAAGACATATATGTAAGATACATTTCAAGGGCAGATTTTTTATTACAAAATTATATTTTTCACTTTTACAAGTTCTATTTTTTTCAAAGTAATTTTCACAATCTCTTAATGCTTGCTCATTTTGTGATTCTGTTTTTATTTGTAAAGCATTATATTTTGAAACATTATGTCCCCTATCTGATATTACAAATATCTAAAGTATTTAGTGTATACATCTGTTGTTTGTTGTTTCCCTAGAGTCTCACTGATGATGGCTTGTCTTGTGTGTTCGGTGATATTCGATGACGAGGCCACGTTTACTTGATCATAATCAGTGGGAACCTGGGGCTGCTAAGGATACCTGCCTCTACAGAGGATTTATGATTGCTCTGGTCAGTGGTCAGATGCTCTTCTAATCTGAGATCTGTTCCAAGTTCCCAGTTCAGTGCAGGTGTCTCAGGTTCAGCTGCCCTTACTTGTAGCTTTGTGCTCGTGGCATTGCCACTTTTCTGATTTGTCCAATGTTCTCTAATCTCCTCTCTGGTTTCAGTTTATCGTGATTTTGGTTTGTCTTGTTTTGTTCTTTTGAAGTGGGTGGGGATAGGAGTTTCCCTCACTGACAGGGATTTCACAGATGCACTGAAGAATGTGCTTTATGGAGGAGGTACTTGTTTTACAGTTTGAGGGTGCAATGAAATATCTAGTCTATCATACTCCTGGAGGCCAAAGTGATTTGAGATGTGGTCTAAGGAAGATGAAGGCCTAAAACAAGAGTTTCAAATTTCTGGATTACAATATTGGAATAATGAAGAACTGAAATATGGAAGTCAGGAAGGAAAGAAAGCCTTTTTGGAATGGTTTGGGTTTGGGCGAAAGGTAGTGTGTTCCAATATTTTCCACTATATTCTATGCATGATATATAAAATTTTAAATACTCCATTGTAAACCAATATTATTAATAAATTTATATGCAAAAATATTCAAGTAAAAGCTAGCACAGCTGTCAGGGCTATTTGGTAAACTACAAATAGTATAAATAGATTTTAGATTTTTTATCCTTATTTTGGGTGAGAGAACGTTATATTTACTATGAACACTTGAAAGATATTTTTGATATTTCAGGGAGTTGGATATTAAAAGTGTGATTAGCTGTGAATGGAAGTAGCTTAAATTAGTCAATATTTGCTATTTACATAAAGAAACATATAAATAAAATTTCAAAATGAAGCATTTGTCACAAATATTTTGCATTTTATCCACATTGGTCAGTGGGGATAAACAGTTCAGCTAATCGGGTAAGAAACAAAGCACGGGAATTTGGAAGCTCTGTGTCTGGCCTTGTCATAGATGAACAAGGGAAGTACCTGCAAGTCACATCTGAATCACATGGAGAAGGGTTGTTCTTTGCAATAAGACATTTCCCAGAACATAAAGGAGGGGAAGGGGGCAGATTTTTTGCCTCACTGTTTTCCAGGAGCATAGGTCTCTTGGAAAGTTTGACATTGTCAGTGTTCATGAACTCAGTGGGTCAGGAATTCAGGCAAGACACAGTGGCACATGGCTTATCTATGCTCCATGACCTCCAGGGTCTAGGTGGCAAGATTCAAAGCCTGGAAGGGGCCTGATGGCTGGTGTCTGGAATCATCTTGAGATCTGCTTTATTGAGCATGTCTGGTGTCTGGGCCAGGTGACTTGAAGACTAGGACTGTTGTCATGACTTGAACAAGCTATAGTCAGGTTTCTTTCCTTTCCCCAGGCCCCAGAACTTTTGCCTACACTTGAGTTTAAGCAAGGAACATGGAATGGCCCTTCCTTAATGGCCCCTCCTGAGAATCTGCCGATGGCAGAGAAAAACACTTACTTGTCAACTGTCTGATCATGCCACCTGCTCACTGCATCCCCCTACCTAATTCTTTCTAGCATTGTTTTACTTCTTCCTATGAAATAAATCCCTTTCTGCTATCACTGTGAGACACTTGCAGACCTTATGGTTCCAGTGTTCTCCCTATTGCAATAATTCCATATAGTCTTTCCTCACTAATGTGAGGATTTTTAAATTTGAGAGCAGAATAAAATGATTACTTTAAGCTCCTAACTATTGGGGTGATTAATTATCTTTGGTTTTTGATTTATTCCTGACATATTCCAATTTATTCAAACCAGTTTTGGGGTAGCAAAACTTTTGTGAACGTTAACTCAAAAATTAAGCACTGTGGGCAGGATTATTTTACTACAAAATTCCAGACATGTTTTCACTCAGAAGTTTACTGGATGATGTTTTGAATAAATTCTTTTAATTTATGGAATTTGTTTGAGTGACTGGAATATTTCATGTCATCTTCAAAATATCTGAGTGATTTTCACTGTAGTTGA
>NW_012148764.1:1924106-1925322 GCF_000956105.1 Propithecus coquereli
AGAAGTAGACATTATCTTGCAACCTGAGGAGGTATGTGAAAGCTCACATGTTACAGAACACAGGAACACCCTCTACTGTCAGGTAAGGCAGTTTATAATTAGTTTTGTTTATCCAACAAACATATTTTGAGTACCCACCATGTTCTAGATATTGTGCAGTTTATTGGTGATAGAACACTGAACGAAACATATTGTCCTAGCCCTCATGGAGCTTATAATGTAGTTGGATATTTGTTTATTTATGAAAGTGTTTATTTTAAAATTTAAGGTGAAAAAATTACAATCTTTCATCTTTTATGCTAACATATAAGTTCCATAAGGGCAAGGACCTTTGTTTTTTGTTCACTGACTTATCCTAAGTACCTACAATAGTGCCTGGCACACATTAGAGTCTCAGTAAATATTTGTTGCATGATAAATGAATACTTTCAACAAAAGCTACCTTTGGCTAAATTTTTCTTATATGCTTGTCATTTTGTAGGACCATGTAGCTGTCCCTGCATGGGGGTGGGAGGTTCGAACAATTTTGTTACATTAATGGTAGGAAGTTATAATTTCTTGACTTTTACTGTTCAAGATCCCTCACATTTTTACTTATCCTCTTTGAAATTCCTCAGAGTATATCCTTAATATGAGTAAATCTCTCATCTACTGCACAATTACCACACACATCTGACAGAGTCTTTCCTTCATGGCCCAGTTCTGCTCATTGACATCCTCTACCAATAAAGCTGCTCCAAGATGCTCATCATGGACTTCACTGCTGGGCAGTGAGTCCAGGATGATGATGTGATTCGTGCCAAGCACACCATCTCCGAGTGTGTCCAAAATGCAGACCATTCCCTCCATTCTATGTCACATTTTACCACAAAAACTCCAAAGCAATGCTGCTCATACTCTGTGTCTTTCCAACTCCCTTTTGAGAAGAGTATCTGCAGGTTCTGTAAGCAGGGGTCTCTTCATAGAAGTCTAACATAAATTGTTAAATCTAGGTGAATGCATAACATGAACCTAGTTACCCTCTCACATTCCTCTTCTCTTCTCTCCCTTATGTAGACTGATGATCAGATATGATGAATGCAGTATGGCCCAAGAATGAGTCTCCACTCTAGGATTCACTTGATGGCAATACAGGACTCAAAGAGTTAGAAAATTGCCCAATACTACAGAACTAGAACATGACAGGGGACACTATTGTTCCCATCATGGGGACAGT
>NW_012148764.1:1925372-1926974 GCF_000956105.1 Propithecus coquereli
GAAAACAATTATTGAATTCCTACTATGGAAAAGGCACCAAGAAAAAAGAGTTTTGTGAATTAGTATAAAATATCCTCTCTGCCATAAAGATGATCCTGTCTATTTAGGACATCATGGCTACCAATATGCAAATCAGAAAGCAGTTCAGTGTTCAAATCTATTGCCAAATAAATAGTAGAGTCACGTTGTGTAATAGGAAGGAGAAATTGGTGGCGTGCTGGTAAAGGTTTAACAACCAGCTCTCAGAGTAGCTTTCGTTTGTAGTGTTTGCTTATTTATGTGGTATAAATACTCCCAGCATGACCAATTTCAAACTGCTAGTGTGACGTTGACCATCTTTAAAAATTCCTGAAAATTTGCAGTCAGCTATGCAAATCTATAGTTACTCCAGCATGCCACTGGTTCAAGCATTGCTTTGAGTGGTTGTAGCCAAGAAATGCATTTTAAAGAAGCAGGAAATTAGGCTGATATGTAATATAAATACTAACCTTGGGGATGAAGGTGAAGGCCTGTAAATTCCAGATATGGAATTGGTCATGAGCCCAGACCAGATTTGGAAATTAACATGAACAAACAGAACAGAATGAGTGGTCTGGAAAAAGGGATCCGATATGGGGGTATAGAGTTGGAAAGAAAAGATGTCACCACACTCCAGACAGTGTCTTAAATGATAGAAGAAGAACGTATAGTGTTTTTGCTCTATGTAGTAGGAAACTATCAAGGGTTTTTTGACAGATCCAAGAGAAAATTATAAGATAGTGAATTGTAAAGATTAGGCTAGAAGAGAATGAACTGAAGGAGTGAATTGAGACCTTAAGCTGGGAGAATAGTTTTTATCCTATCACAATTCAGGCTCCCCTGGGAAGCATATTCTGAGACAGAGATTTGCATGCATTCATTTATTGGAAAGTGCTCTCAGAATCAATATCTATTGGAAGAATGAGGAAAACAGGCTTGGGCAGGGAGAGCAGTTGAACTGCAATGCAGTCACAACCAAGACTTCAGACAATCCTATGGGAACTCAAGTTGGGATGATCCTTCTGAGATGTCTCAAATTGGGGGGCGGGTAGTTGGTCTTTTTGTTCTGAAAGCAACAGGTTCTTAGATGTGAGCTGCTCCCAGAAGGATGTGACCTTTGGAAGCAGCTTTCTTCAGACATGGACAAATCCCAGAGAGGGACTAGCTTATACCTGTACACGACCAGCATTCCAGGCAGTCCTGGAAGGGGGATCTGGGTGGCACATCCTAGCACTACATATCTTTTTCTTAAAATACAGGTAAATTAATGAGAAACATGTACATGGTGGAAATGGAATTGGAAAGGAAGACATATATGTAAGATACATTTCAAGGGCAGATTTTTTATTACAAAATTATATTTTTCACTTTTACAAGTTCTATTTTTTTCAAAGTAATTTTCACAATCTCTTAATGCTTGCTCATTTTGTGATTCTGTTTTTATTTGTAAAGCATTATATTTTGAAACATTATGTCCCCTATCTGATATTACAAATATCTAAAGTATTTAGTGTATACATCTGTTGTTTGTTGTTTCCCTAGAGTCTCACTGATGATGGCTTGTCTTGTGTGTTCGGTGATATT
>NW_012148764.1:1929169-1930911 GCF_000956105.1 Propithecus coquereli
ATAAATTCTTTTAATTTATGGAATTTGTTTGAGTGACTGGAATATTTCATGTCATCTTCAAAATATCTGAGTGATTTTCACTGTAGTTGAGTATTATTATTGATAAATTTTATTTAGGTTCATCTAAAGTGTTATCAATTAAACAATAATAGCACAATATAAACTATGTAAGAAATATGTCACAGAAACTGACTTTTAGGACTATTGATACATCTTCAGCTAGAAAAGAAATACACTAATTGAACATCGATTGTGCACTAGGTCTTTCATATTCATTACATCATTTAACCTACAAAGCAGCCCTAAGAAAAAATGTTATTAATTACATTTTTATAGGTGATAAAATGCTCCTCATGATAATTTCATTTCTCCTTTAAAGTTTTAATTCTCTGTAAAATAAAACTAATTCCTCACATAATAGACAAAGACAAAATCAATACTATGGAAATAGGAAAACATTTCCATAATGTTTTCAAGGCAAAGATAAGAGATGACTTGGTCTTACCTGTATATATTTTTTCTAGGTGACAACTAAAATTTTAGGAAGAGACAAGGATTGTGGTCCATACATACTTAGCTAGATAGAGAGGCAGCGATGAGGAGTTCTAATCTGGATTGTACACTCATTAGCATGATGGTCTTGGGAAAATTTCCTGTCCTCTCTGAGCTTCAGTTTGGCTGTGTGCTATGATTTGAATATGTGTCCCCTTCAACACTAATGCTGGAATTTTAATGCCCAGTATGGCAGTATTGAGAAGTGGGGCCTTTAAGAGGTGTTTAGATCATGAGGTCTCTACCCTCATGAATGGATTAATCTATTCATGGATTAGTGGATTAATGGGTTTATAAACTAAAGGGTGGTCATGTTAGGGGAACTGATGGATTTATAAGAAGAAGAAGAGAGACCTGATATGGCATGTTAGCACACTCAGCCCCCTCACTGTCGGATACCCTGTGCCTACTTGGGACTCGTCAGAGTCCCCACCAGCAAGAAGACTCACCAGATGTGACCCCTTGAACTGGGACTTCTCAGCCTCCATAATAGTAAGAAATAAATTCCTTTTATTTATAAATTACCCACTTTCAGATATTCTGTTATAAGCAACAGAAAACAGACTAAGACACTGTATCTTGTACACCCAGCTATAAAAGGGAAATGCTAATTCCTGACTGCATATGACTCCTGAATATTTAAGGTTAAAATTAGATAATGAGCTAAGTAGTTCTTGAAAACTAGAGTTTCCAAGTGCTCTATGAAAGTAATGCATGTAAAATCAGAACTTTAAAAAAGCAATGCATGTAGAATCAGAACATGTCCACATATATTAATATTATCTCATTTGACCCTCACTTTAAAGCTGCATTTGTTGAAATGGTCTATCTACCTGGAATGTGTCTCATCCATGAATACAGAAATCTTATCCAGACTTTAAAACAACCCTCAGATACTACTTAACCAAACTTTTTCCTAATCCTAATAATTGTATGCAACTGCTCTTTCCCTTTAAAAAACTACTTTGGTACTCTGCACCCTTTTTATGACACTGTTTGACATTTAGAGTTTTGCTGTTTACACACCATTTTTCCATGCTGCAGGCTCTCAGAGAGCAAGGACTGTGTTTATTTCCTAAAGCTCCTGTATCCTGTCCTTTGCAGAGAATGGGAAGCTCAATACTTATTTTTTTCAATTGGATTCTGTAAAACAGTATTAATATTAATGATCTCTCTCTGAGATATTGTGA
>NW_012148764.1:1933851-1935479 GCF_000956105.1 Propithecus coquereli
CAAAAAATATTATTTCTAACTTTAGAAAACTAAGCATTCATATCCTTGAATAAGCAAACCATCTGGGTAGGTTGAGAGAGTGCAAACATAAACATACATTTGTAACTTCTAGCTGCATATTATTCTATTAAAAATCAGGTTGAATAAAATTAGTTAGAATTTATTAGGCATTTACTTTTGCCTGGCACTGTTGACCATGAAAGTAGATAAAGTTCTTATTAACTTGGGAATTTGGTTTTTTTGGAGAGGGGAGAACTCCCAAATTGCAGACAGATATTAGTTGAGTGTACAGCTATGTATGTGATATGATTTTTGAGTTTTTAAGAAGATCATCTGAACCCCACAATAATTCCTTGCCCTGTATGCTTATATAAGAAACAGTATTAGGAGAGATTCATTTTTCTATTTCAGTCAGTTCAATGCAAGCTTGCCACAAAGTAATTAACATATGCAATTTTTCTTTAAAGGAGGTTTTGGTGGGGCTAGGTACAAAGAGGCTTGGAGCTGTTATCAGCACACAGGTTTTCCAAACAGGTGAGGAAGAGAAGAAGGGCGAAGGTGCATAGGTTGAAGGCAAGTTGTGATTACCATACAAATTCAATAAAAATCATTTCAATGAGGATCATATCTGAACCCTATAAACATCAAGTCAAGAATTCAACATTATGAAATGGAGATGCCAATGGACTAGGATTCATAAGATCCTAGAATCAAAAGGTTTTGGTTCTGACTTAGATCTTTGCTGGCTGTGTGATCTTGGACAAGTCAACGAAACTTACTGGGCTTTCTTATTATGATATGTAAAAGGAGGAGGCCTCCTGGTCCAGTTCTAAATCCCCGTGATTCAAATATCTGGATTGTGAAGACAGACTTGGAGAAAGAGCAATGTTGGTTGGAACAGTCTATAAGCTTTGTGGAGAAGGTAAGCCTAGAGCTGGACCATAAACAAATATAGGAGCTAGATTGTTAGAAGAAGAGAAGGGGAAGGAATTCTAGTAAAAAGAACACTGAGACTGTACTGAAATACAAATTGTGGATCTTAAGAAAAGTGGACTGACTAGCACAAGGTCAGGTTGGTTGAAAGAACCCTGTATATTGAATTTTCTGGAATAATCTTGAGATTCCAACCACAGTTTTCTGTAATTGTGTCATGAAACATTAAATTCTAACCTCTTCCCTATTACTCCTATTGCCAGCTCTCTAATTCCTTTAAAATTCCCACTCTACTTGCAAATTTGTTTCAATCAGAAATATCTTGATTACTATTGTTCTAGTTTCAGTGACCAAGGTTTTCTTTCTTGTGTACAAAGCCAAGGATTCTTAAAAGCTTCTCTCTTTTTGCAACAGAGCATCTTAACTTGGGAATGGACTTCAGGCTGTGTATCATATTCCCTGCATCTGCAATTTTCTCTTCCCTCAGGCTAGGCTGGCTTTTTCTCACCTCTTCTCTCCCAACATCCTGTAAGTACCCCTATTGTTCCATTGATATTTAAATATCTGCATATGTATCTTTCTTCTCACCAAAATCTGAGTTTCCTCAGATTTTTCTTTCTTTTTTCTTTCTTTCTTTCTTTCTTTCTTTCTTTCTTTCTTTCTTTCTTTCTTTCTTTCTTTCTTTCTTTCTTTCT
>NW_012148764.1:1937859-1940113 GCF_000956105.1 Propithecus coquereli
GAAATCTTCCAAGTCTTGGAAATTTTATGCTTATCAGTAAATTATTTCCAATTTGAAATAATGTATTACTTTTGGGAACTTCCCTACTGACAGCCAAGCATATCCACGAGTCGTACATGCTTATTTGCTTCAGTCATGTGTAAGAGAGTCACTTCATTGCTCAGGCTCCTTTTGCTTCTCTTGGTCTTCTCTTTAGATTGGGGATAAAAGTTTGCTCTTGATTCAGAGCCTTTTCAGTATTCCTCCAGCAAACATTTATTCCCCACCTATCTGCCCCTCTACAACCCAACAGAATAAAAAATGAAACATTTATTCCTTACAGAAACAGCCACGCCCAATCCCTGAGCCGGAGAGAAACAACAGTGCCTGGTTTTACATCGGTGCTCCTCCTTCATTAGCAAGGGAAGTCTTAAAGAAGTCAGTTGTTTCTAGGTCACTACCCCTTGCTCTCCTCTGAAAACAGGTGGGAATCTCCCCATTTCGTCTCCCCTCATGTGACAGACCATCTGTTAAACGTCCTCATTCCATGTGGAATTGGGGCCTCATCCTGGCTCCCTCTCATCCAATTCCTGCCGTCAACTTTATTTTCATCTCAAGGAAATGGGTCTGGAACTTTGCTGACTCAAACCTTGGACACTCAGCTGAGGCTGAGAACTGCTACCTTCCCTCACCCCCAAAACTCCCCTACAGAGACATAATTCACATGACACCCAGCAGCCAGGCATCCTTTCAGCTTACCAATATGAACTGCTGCTCCTTTCTATAGAGTGTCCATCCTATTCCATCTTCCTAAATCCTGCCCGATCTGGTCCATGGGGAGCTTTAGATCTCTGTTGCTAAGTCCCTGGGGAGGCTCTGTTCTATATCAGTCAACACTACCGCCTCTCTGCTGGCCTGGAACAACAAACAGTGCTCATGTTCTCCAAGAGTTTTTCTTTTCATTTATACATAAACTCCCCACCTCACCCTCACAAGGGATCTGTGCTATTGACTAACCGAGGATACCATATTTTCTCCAACATTAGCTTGCTTTCTTCTATTAGCTAAATCTTTGGTGCTAGCTCTACAAGCTCTGGTGTGTGGTTTCTCTCTAAGAAATGAAATTTCAGTCCAATCTGGGGTCATGTCCATTGTCATATTTTAAAGGAGGACTCTTAGGAGATTTTTACTTTATCATTTTCTCTAAGCAGTATGACAGAAACATCAACAGAATAAATAATCATTATATAACAAAATCGTATTTTCCTACAAGTACAAATAAAGCCCTTTCAAATTTCAAGATCTTTTCTGGTCAACCCAATCTAAGACTAAATGGTTCAGGGAGATTGCTGCAATTATATCTAAGTCTCAAATTTTAAGAAGAGATTAATTGCTCATTTAATCTCAAAGCTTCCAAGTGAAATGAAGCCCTTGGGTAGAATGAGCTAATCATACAATTCTAAAAGACTGTAAAATGTAGTATGCATAATAATTACCCAGGCTGCTTATTCTGAAGCCAAATTCCAAGGCCCAGCCCAAGATTCTGAGCCAGCAGCTTAGCGTGGGACCCAGAAGTCTGCCTACTTCACAAGCACTTCTAGAAACCTGATGCTGGAGGTTCTGAAACCCCACTTGGAGAAACTTTGCCCAAGAGTATCTGAATTGCAGAGGTAAACAAAACAAGACAATCTTTGCTCTGGGGCAGGGTGTTTGGGGGAAAGTAGGGTTTGAGAATGGTAAGAGAATGGTTCACTGGCCAGGACCCATGTTCTTTGGACTGTGTTCTAGGGAAATTGGAAATGAAAGATAGATGGCTTTCACACTCAGTATTTGGAGAAAATTTTGCCCGCCAGTTTAACATTTGGAATAATTGTGACAGAATACTTCATAAAGTCATTCAAAGGGTGAGAAGGAAGTGACTCTCCCCTTATTGCTGGGCCAGCTTCTGTGCCTTAAGTCATGAGCACGGTGTGACTTCAACACCAGCAGCAGGAGGGACACTGAAAAGTGGCTCTGCCACAGTGTTTTCTTGTTCTGGTTGTCAGAGCAGAAAGAGGAGAAAGGGTCCAATGCCATGTTAAGGATGGAAAGTGTTTAATGACTTCCAGAAGAGTCATAGAGATTTTCTTGACAGGGATAAGCATGAGTTTGAGGTTCTACAGCTGGACAAATTTCAGTTGGACAAATATTATGCACACCTTAGGCTACTGAGCATTGTGTTTCCTAAGATGATCCATGTCATTTGTACAAAAGCTTGGCTTTAAACAAATTCGAA
>NW_012148764.1:1940198-1942270 GCF_000956105.1 Propithecus coquereli
TCTTTCTTCTTTTCTTTTTTAACTGCAGGTCTAACATAGAGAATAACATCAACACACCTGGTTCAATGAATAAATTACCTATTGCTAAGCTATATGCCCGATGTTTTGTAATAGAAAAAGTGATCTTGATGTTGGAAACTGAAGGAACTTTTGAACCCAAGCATATTTTAATATAATCCTGCCTTCTATTTTTTTCCCCAAATATTCTTTAGATTCCAGCTAAATCTTTTAGTGACTGAAAAAAAAAATGTGAAGCTCTATTAGTAAGGAGAAAATATTCAGACCTAAAGACCTGAAATGGAAATCAATAGGCTATGAAGGCAATTATCTAATTCATCTGGGTCACCCTCACCTTTATTGCTAGAAGAACTGGCTTTATTTCAATTCAGTCATAAAACCAGTGGGTTATTAGCAAGAAAACAGGCAAGCAGTTCTTCCACTATAGTTACAGTTAAGAACAATTATAATATTAAGTTCATGGATACTGAAGAGATTAATAGACTTTTCAAGAAGTTTTATGGACGATTATATATGAATGATAACTGCACTATGTGTTAAGGGAAAAGCCCATATATCTGCATTTCCTTCAATGTGAACAAATTTTGGAAGGAAAAGAAACCTTCTTGAATAAAGCTATTTTTCCTACTTAAAACTGCCAAAGTCCTAAAAAAGAGTAGGTAAGATCAGGATGCAGCCAGCTCCCTTAATGCTTTGCATTAAAAGTTTCATTACTCTTTTATAGATTGTATGATAATAAGCCCATTTTATCTCAAATGATCCTGGCCTGGATTTTACTTAACATGTGTTTTCTTAAGTGCTCTTATCTGCCGTCTTAATAATCCAGTGCTGATATTTATTAAAAATTTTTGTTAAATCACATTTTTCTATGCAGTTCCCTCATTTGAAGAAGTTGAGAGTGTTTTATGGTTACTTTATTAATATGTGCTTTCCTTCTCCACTGAAGATGTGTAGACGGCATTTCTTTTTCTATTATCCTTTATGTCCTTCCGCTATGTATCACCTCTTCTTGTTTCTACCTAAGACAGTATCTAATACAGGTAGGATGAAGGCTTTTTTCTACTCGGCGCAGGGAACTACTACTCAACACTGATTCCTCATTTAAAGGAAAATTAAAGGAATCATACAATCCGCAGAGAGTTGTTTGGAAAAGAAATATATTCTGAACCATTTTAAAGAATGATGAGTGTTTTTATGTTTCGTGGATAGCCTTTATGTTACTCAACCTAAAACCAGTTAGGTTTTTGTTTGAAAGGCACATTTTGTAAGAGGTGAATATAGCAAAGGTATGGGTACAGTCAGTGGGCAGGTTTGAGTGGTTTTGAGACGTTGTTGTACTTAAGAGTTCACCTCCCTACGGGGTAGAATCCTCAGCTTTTTAAGGAGTGATTAGGTCTCATGGAACTGATTCACTTTTCAAATTCAAAAGATTGATCTTATAAACCGTAATGAAAAATTTTTAATTTGTGATATGTGGTAAACATTACTGAGCAGAATATGCAGGGATGTGTAATAAAGCACATTGTCTAGTATATTGCATGAGATAATATATATATAAAACCCCTTAGCTGAATTCTTGGCATTTGAAGAGTACGTAAGAAATGTTAGCCACAGCTGAAGTGATGAAGTGCCTAGGGAAGGGACTTTAATAACTGGAGGTTGCATTTGAAGTGAGTAGCTATTTTGAGGAATCTCCGAAATGTCCCAGTCTATTGCAGGGCACAAGTTACCACAATATGAAAAACAATGAAATATACTGTTGATATAGTGCCTTTAAGATTACAAAATATTTTCATGTATATTAGCACTGTTCTGGTGATATGAAAACTATGTAAATTAGTTACTCAAGGTCTCTCTTTTGGACAGTGTTGTATAAACATTGACAAAATTATTTCTCCCAATTCTCAGCATTGCAACATAGAAGGAAACATTTCTTCAGATTTTCTCTTTTTTCCTTTTTTAGAAAAATTTTGTTTGGAAATCTTCCAAGTCTTGGAAATTTTATGCTTATCAGTAAATTATTTCCAATTTGAAATAATGTATTACTTTTGGGA
>NW_012148764.1:1944954-1948753 GCF_000956105.1 Propithecus coquereli
TAATAGAATTGATGTGAATGTTAAGAAAATTCAAATCTCTTCACAGTTTTACCTAATTCATTCAGATATTTATATTATTATAACATTGAATGAGCCCAAAGCTATGTATATAGAGTTTGTTTTTTACAAATAATTGTCTTAGGTCTATGCGTGGATGTGGCTTTTTTGCCCTCTCTTGGCACACTCTGGCTCTATGTCTCTTAGAATATGGTAGGAAAACTGTTGTACCACTTCTCCTAAATCTGTGCTTCTCAAAGTACACTCTGTAGACCACCTCATCACAATTCCCTAGGAAGCTTGTTTAGCATGTGAGTACCTGGGCTCTACCTCATTTTTGAATGAGACTCTCTGGAAGTAAGGGATGAAATTTGCATTTTGAATGTGCTCCCGACTGATGCAAGCTAAAGTTGAGAAAATGATTTCAAATGAAAATGAGGTAGAAATAAAATAATAACCCCTAATCCCTTGTATATCATCTATGTTTCCTAAAGTACTTTCACATATAATGCATTTAATCCTCACAGTATATCAGTGAAGCAGGTAACACCATCTCCATTTTACTGATGATGAAATTTTTCAGTAATTGGTGGACTGCCTCACCCAAAGTAGTAAGCAAAATCTATGCCTCAGATTTTCTCTGAATCTTAGAGAAAAACCATTTCTTTATTCATTGTTTTATTGTTTTTAATCTATCCATCCATTCCTCTACACCTCCATCCATCCTTCCATTCATTCATCTAGTTATCCATTCTTTTAATAAATATTCACTGAAGATGTACTATGTGCCATGTGCCAGGTAATCTGTCACGTGCTACAGATACAAAGATAAAGAAGACTCAACCTCGTCCTTAAGGGGCTTATAGTACAGAAAGGGAGAGTCGAAAACAAATAAGGACAGACATAATTGAAGTCTATTTAGGTTACTTCATTGAATATGTTGCTTGGAGACGTTGTATGGTATAATGGTTTGTTTTTCATCACTCAGTCTTCCTGCCGTTCTCCCCTCAGATGTGTGTGTAAGTTCTGGGGACTTCCCTTCTCATACCACTGTCACTTTTTTAGGTATCTGGAGGATATCATTCATTACAGTGACTTGAGGAATATATCCTGGGCCTTGATTTATCAGATGTGGCTAGTCATAGATGAGGATTACTGTTGCTGGAAAATCCTCAGGCAGCTTGCTGTTGGCTGTCCTTCCTGGATGAAAATGACAAAAGTATGACAGTGGCAATCCTTGCTTCTTAGGACAGGTGACATACAGAAATTGTTTAAATGACTACCTAGATGTTCTGCAGGTTTAGAAGCTATTGCATGATTCCCTGATGGTGGTTGCAGCTAGTTTCACCAGCCAGAGGATTTTTGGTCTTCTGCCTCCTTCATGTGTTCTCTGTTCTCTCCATTGCCTGTGTCTGGTGAAATCAGTATTTCCTTTAGAGGCAGGGAGTCCAGGTCAACAACTAGCTCTGAAATGTATAAAACAAAATTGGATTGTATTGTCAGCAAGTATATTTTGAAGTTTAAGTTTTGTAGGGAAAGGTATTCTGATGGAATAGCTGAAATGATAAGAAAACATGCTGGAGCAGTTACTAACATGAAGGAGCTTTGTTAGACTGTAAATCAATACTGTGCTTCCTTCATCAAGAAGGTCTTATTATGAAAAAGAAACACTAGCTGAACCAAATAGTGTGTTTAGTGACATTATAAAAAGTACCTTAAATGCAATATTATTTGCTTTATTATGTGATAATATGAAAATCAAACATAGCCAACTGTTACTGCATGCTAAGGTACCATGGTTATCAAGAGAAAAAGTTATTTCAAGAACGTACAATTACAAAATGAACTTTTAAAGATTCTGCAAAGTAAGAAAATTGTGTTGTCTTGACTTTTAATTTGGCATCTGGAGTTGCTTATTTTTCTGATGTATTTGGTATTTTTGATGATCCTGACACTTTTATGCAAGAAAAAAAGACAACTTTTTGAAATAACACATAAGACCGAAGACCAAAAATTAAAATTTAGAAGCTTAGAACACAGTTTCTATGGAATTATTATGACATATTCCATAATAAACAACTTTCAATAGTGCAGATGATATTGATATTGTACATCTATGAAAAGTTATAATGAAAACCTTACAAATTTGACAGAGCAATTTAAATACTATATTTCATCAAAAGAATAGCCACATTATATCCGATGACTTTAATAATAAAAACATATTTGGATTTTGTTTTGTATACCTTCAAAATTTTATTTTTCTAATGATTCATTTATATTTATTTTTATAAAACTATTGGTATGTGACTGATTGTAAGTTAAAAGTAATTAAAGTGAGTTCTTCACATCAGATAGCTAGAGAAGCACAAAGGAGCCAAAGGAAACTACCGTAAAAGAGGATAATAGAAGACTGGGCAAAAGTTATAAACAGAACATTTACAGGAAAAAAAACACTAAAATTCTAACCTACATATGAAGAGATATTCCAACTTATTAATAATCAGAGAAATGTAAATTAAAATAACAATGACATATACTTCATATGTATTATGGAGGGATCGTACAAATTGTTGGCAAGGATATGGGAATACAGAAACTTTTGTACACTACTGGTGGGAATATGGACTGGTATAGCTATTCTGGAAAGCAATTTGGCAACACTTAGAAAAATGGAGTATTTCTATGCACATTGTCCCAGCAATTCTGTTCCTGGGTAAAAATCCCAAAGAAATTGCCCCTATGATTTATAAGGGGAGGTATCAGACACCTTCTATGTTCTGTCTCAGATCCTCTTGTCCTTATGGGTGTCCAAGGCTCCTGGTTACTGTACTGTGCCAACAATTCTCCTGGCAACCTATCCTCTGTGGGATTTGTAGCCATGACTGCAGTAAGTGATTCTATGAGTTGCTCAGCTCAGCTATCAGAGGCCACCAGGATTTCTAAGTCCTCCTACTACTGTAGGGCTCAGAGGGAGGTTTCTTTCTGATTAATTGATTGAGTGGATTGGTTGTCTTTTATCCCCAGTACCCACCCTGTCCCCTCTCTCCACAGGCAACATTTTCCATGTATTTAATATCCATCTTTTGTCTGTGTTTATGTTCCTACACAACATGTATTGTTTTATGTATCATAACTTAAGTAGCAAATTACTAATTCAGGGGCTTTCAAGACGCTCTACTGAGTCGCAGGAAGCTTTCCAGGTTATAATGGAAATCCTGAATTCTTTGACCAAGTTATCTCCTCTATTTAGTTACCAAAATTGTCTC
Source organism: Propithecus coquereli (assembly GCF_000956105.1). Taxonomy (NCBI): domain Eukaryota; kingdom Metazoa; phylum Chordata; class Mammalia; order Primates; family Indriidae; genus Propithecus; species Propithecus coquereli. Next base: position 1,948,221 of record NW_012148764.1, read on the forward strand.
CAATCTCTGCTCTTAATTGAGCGATATAATCCTTGGTAATTTAATCCCTGGTTTCCCCTAATTTGTTAACATACCTCTGTTTCTTAACTTCTCCTTTCATGTTTATACTAACTTCCCAAACTACTTGTTGATACTGACAAAACACTACCATTCTCAAGCATCTTTGTTATTTATTTATTTATTTTTTTGACAGAGTCTCGCTCTGTTGCCTGGGCTAGAATGCCATGGCATCAGACTAACTCACAGGAACCTCAAACTCCTGGGCTTAAGTGATCCTCCTGCCTCAGGCACCGGAGTAGCTGGGACTATAAGCATGTGCCACCATACCCGGCTAATTTTTCTATATATTCTTTGTTGTCCAGCTAATTTTTTTCCATTTTTAGTAGAGATGGGGTCTTGCTCTTGCTGAGGCTGGTCTCGAACTCCTGACCTCGAGTGATTCTCCTGCCTCGGCCTCCCAGAGTGCTAGAATTACAGGAGTGAGCCACCGTGCCTGGCCGCATCTTCGTTATATTTAATGTATATAAAATGCA
>NW_012148764.1:1949886-1968026 GCF_000956105.1 Propithecus coquereli
ACAGCAAAACAGTAGCATAGTTAATGCACATACGTCTGGAGAGAAAACTATGTCAAAACATTCTGTAGTAAACATACATGTGGGAAATATGTAGAACAATGTGACTGCAAAGGCAAAACTTAGCCTTCCTGGCCCTTCTAATTCTGCCATAGAAATTCAGTATCTTCTTAGCTGTTCTCTGTTCCCATGAAGTCATCTGAACTCTGTGCTACTCACCTTCCAGTCTTTTTGTTGTTCACTGATATTTCTGCTTATATGGCTCAGAACACACGAAAGAGGATTACTGGCCTTTTTAAGTTCCTCTCTATCCTAAGATCCTGTGAGCCTATGATTGCAATGGATCAGTGAATAATCGTTGGAATAAAGTTGAGTTACAAGAAAAAGCAACTTGGAATAACACAACAGATAAAGAAAGCTCTTTCATGCTGAAATGACTCTTATTCGAGTCACCAGAGACTGTAACACATCATTTTGGGGAAGAAGACTAAGAGAAAAGTCAAGAGAATTGTACGTTCACTTTTCAAAAAAAAGATAGTATTCAGTTTTTTTCAGGGTTTAGTTAACAAGATTAGTAGAAGAACACACATCTGGAAAAATTATTGAATGTCTTGCTCACTTCTTTTTTTTTTTTTTGATACCTCCTTTTTCTTTCTTTGTTTCAATGTGAATTTTTCTTTTTCATCAAGTGAGTCCATGAAACGAGGTTGCTAATTTATTTGAATAGGCCTTATATCTAGTGAAAAAGATGCCAATGCTTTGTGCTAGTAGGCTCTGTCAAAGGAAAGCCACTTCCACTGAGATTAAGTAATATTTATTGGGTGTTATATTAAAATGGAAGTAAATTCCTTTTTCCCATACCTTGTTTCTCTCCTATTTTTTCCTTTGCTTTTTCGTTTTTATTTTCAAAAAGTATTTATTCCCTAAATCGATTCTGATAACACATCAACATGAAGAAACAGTGCATATCCTGGTGATTGTAAGCTATTCTTATCCTAGCCTTTTGGGAAATACCCTCTGACCTGTCACTTTTCTCTGTAAAACTGAGACTAATTTAAAGATAAATTGTCCAGAGCTACTGTGAAGCAGAAGCAAAGATAAAGTTAATGGGAATGTGATTTGATTTATAAAAATCTGATTTACACACAACTTCTCAGTAGCACATTTATAACATCAAATGAGGAACATCTGTACTAAAGGAAACAACAAATTCCTTGAGCTTTCATTATGAAAAGAAATCAAATTGTGAGGAAAGACAAGATATATAGGCAATTACTCAATATCAACATGGCTGACATGTTCAACTATAGCTGGCTAGAAAAAAATTAAATTCCTTGAACAATAAGCTCATTCTCATTCTTATCTCAAGACTGACTGGGGGAATAGTATAGTGATTGGTATATTGTGAAGCAAGACAGGAATATCATATGTTTTTAGAAGAGCTGTGATGGTGAGAGTTATACTTGACTATTTGATGATAGCCTCTTAGCAGTGACATTTCCTGTTCACTAAACATCCTTGTGCTCTTTCACAATTTCCAGCTCCCATTCAGTTACATGCAACCATGTGAACGTCTAGCCAACAGGTTGGGATGGAAGTGACTTCTGGGCTGAGGCATTTACAAACAGGTGTAAGGTCTCCACTCAGGTGTAAGTTTCTCTGCCGTGGTGGAATCTTCATCTGCCAGGATCCCTGAAGGAGTATGTGAAAGAGAAGACTTCACTGACCTACATTGACCTGTAGATGAATCAGAAATAAACTGTTTTTTGTATTAAGCCACTTAAGATTGGGGGTTAATTTGTTACAGTGGCATAAACCAGTGTATATTGATTAGTATGACTTCATAGATATTGCTAATTCAGTCTTCATACTAATATTATTGTTCTATTATCATCTTTTCAAATATTTCATTTTATTTTTAAAAAACAGAAATATTTTGAAAAGGCAAATACAGTAGAAGACAAAGTATCATCATTCCTAACTTTTCATTCAACTTTATTTTAAAGCTTTTGTTTTTTTGTTTTTGTTTCAGGTGTTGTTTAATAAGATCATATTGAATATTTCTAGATACCAGTAAAATGTGAACGCTTCTGCTAGGGTATTACTTTTACTAGTAATTTCATCAGCTGAGTATTTTATATCTTTAGGTAGAAACACCATTCAGTCAAATTAGTCCATATGCTCCAGGGGCAATATTAAATTTGTAAAAGGGATACATGCAAATTTTTTTTTAAATGACTTAACAGTTTATAAACAGGCAAACAGGCACTAGGCTGTAAACTTCAAGCTAAGTGAGAGGACATATAGTACTGCTAAATTTTTTTTTTCAAATGTTCTAGGAAGCATACACACTGTTGAGATGTGAATTTTTATTCTGATCCTGAGAGATCCTAGAATTTAGATAATGATTTTTAATACAAAATCCAAAATAAAAGGTAAAATTTTTACACAATAATTTCAAATATGGATGCAAGGTACATGCATTTGCTAATGTTAGGTTGCAAATTGTGCATTTAATCCATTAATTAACAAACATTTATTAAAATTGTCAAGGGTATTATTATTTGGACTCATCATCATTAAACTATTATCAGGGCTTTATGTGCAATGATTCTCTTAATTCTACAACAGTCCTATGAAAGATTTACTATCGTTTCCCTAATTTCAAATGAAGAACTTGAAGCGGTGAGAGGTGTAGTAATGTACCCAAGGCCACATGGCTAAGGAATGATGTAGTCAGGTCTGAATCCAGGATAGCCAGTACCAGAGTCTTCTCTCTGAAGCCCTACACTTTACTAAATCTATTCCTACCTGTTCAGTACTGTGTTAAGCACAACATGGATAATGCTTCTATTACATCACTGTAATTATGAGGTAAGAATTAATATCCTAATTTTTACCTGTAAGACGACAGGAAAAGAAATATTGAGTAACTGGACCAAAATCACACCGCAAGCAAATATGGTGCTGGGAGTTGACTCCCAACCATGCTTAAAGAGGACTCAGTTTGATTTTTAATTGATGGGGTAGACAAAACCTAGATGCTCAAAAATATGCATGTGATACAGTGCAAGTTTCTTGTAAACGATAAATGTGGCCATGTCTTGGTGGCCCTCTAAGATGTACAATGTAGTAGTCCTTATTCGGTTTTTTGGTAGGGTTATTAGATTTAGAAAAAACAACAAACCAAAAAAACAGGACTCTCAGTTAAATTTGAGTTTTGTATAAACAATAATTTTTTTAAGTATAAATATGTCACATGTGATATTTGAGACATACTTACACTGAAAAAAGTTCATTGTTTATCTAAAATTCATATAGGAGTCTTCTGTATTTTTTCTGGCAATCTTATCTTCTAATAGTTTCTTCACTTGTACTTTTACTTCATGAACATTTACCACATTCAAGGCACAACTCCCTTTTGTTGTATCTTTGGAGTAAAGATAGTATAAACACCTATAGTCCATTATTGCTATTTATTTACCTAGAATCACCAGGGGAGATGGGATGAGACTGTTTCTAATCCTTCTTCTAGAGTTTGGGATATATACACATAGACATTCATACAAATTGTTTTTTGCATCATTCTTTACTAACAATGTGCAAATGCTCCTCCTTTCACTTATAAAATGTAGGCATATATTCTCATAGAGCAAAAAAATCACATATTTATTGGTATAAATACATAAACTTGAAAGATAAAATAAACCTTCTTGAAGTCAGACACACAGTAGCAATAGGTATTGTTGGATTAGGCTTTAATAATCTTACTGTTGTTTTGTTAGCATCACTCAAAATGTTTATATATTAGATTCTGAGAACATCTCTTAGTTTCAATATAAATTACTATGTAAATCTTAACCGCCATCATCTTATGTTCATTCCTTCATCCCTAACAAATGTTAGTTTGAATATAAAAACACTTCAAAGGTTTGATTAAAAGTGGTAAATTATCATTGTTTCGGAACTTTTCTTCATTTAAAAATCTGTCTCTTTTCTATTTATGATTCCTTCCTTTCTTGGGCAGGGACTTGTAAAGAGCACTAATTGCTGTGTCACAAGCAATAAAAGGCCAATATGCCTGTTAAAGGAATGTTAAATAAAGTTAGAGACCTGTAGTTGTTCTGGAAAAAATTTTCCAATATGTGCTTGACCCCTCCATGTTAATTATTAAAATCAGCTGAGTGACCCTGAGACAAGAGCGACTCAGTTCCAATTTCCATTTGTTCTGACTCATCTTCTTCTCCGAAGTTCCTTGTTAAAGTGTGAAAATAACTTGCAATGTTTTTCATTTTCATTGGAATGATTAAACTCATTGCTTGTACTGACAGAAAATTTGTAAAAGAGGAATACATTATACTGTGTAAATGTGAATGTTACAATAATTATACATAAGGAAAAATTTTTTTTCATTGAAGAAATAGAAAAGGGAAGGAATGAAGTAATCATTTAATTTTAGTGAGTCACACCTCACTCTTTCCATCATCTTGGCTCCATCCAAGAGGTCTTGGTGCTGGGAAGGACTAATAGTGGAGTCTCTGCTTATCCACACAGAATTAAAAATTCATAAATTTTAAGTCTGGTGATCTTCCTCTTTATCCTTTTTTCTGGAGTTTCCTGTTTTCTTGATGGACTGTGAAATGAACTAAGCTGAAATCAGAACCATGGGAAATTGATTATTTACCTATGAAAAACACATGAAAATAAGATTTCTATTTGTATAAAGTGCATAATAAAATGTATCTAACTAAGTATATTTTGTTGAATTTCAATACTACAACACTGTACTTTCTCTGTACATTGTGTATATTTCCTTACAGCAATGACTGAGTTTGTTAAGAAAGAGTTTAATGTTGCTTCCTGTCTTGCTTAATTCACAGGAGAAAGGCCTCAGAACAGTGTTTGAGAATACGTCTTTACAAAAGGCGGAAATTCCTATTAAATACAACATTTTGTCTTCTTCAGTAGGAAAGAATGTCCTACATTCTTTTCACTAATTCTAGGAAAGTTATTCTTGAAGGAGGTTAAATTGCATGGCTTTATGTCAATATCTTTATCATTCCTATCTATATATCATCCCTATCTATATATCAATATATTTATCATCCATGTCTAGATTTTGCCATACTCAGTGTAAGTTTATGTAAAGCTTTTAAGTTCTGAAAGTATTCTTAACACTGGGAAAGGAGTGCAATGTTATCCTCATTATTAGGAGAACTCCTTTTCTACTTGTGTGACCCAGTTAGTGGGCTTCATAGTAGTACTCCAGAGAATGGCAGAATTCAGGAAATTCAATTCCAGATGCATGGACTCAGAGTAATCTTTTCAAGTCAGAGTACATTGGTACCTGGGGAAACATCACATGAAATCATGTGCACTGGATAGCTTTTATGGAGCTCATTATCAAATGGGAACATTAGGCAGGAATCTGGCAGAGAAAATGTAATCAGGATTTATAATTAAGTGAGAACAGAATTTATAAACTTGATTATAATTGTAGGGTTTCTAGGCCCTTTTCCAAATATCAACCACATGCACTGCAAATATAAAATAAGAATTTGTATACTAAGAATTCTTTATTATGGTTTCAGTAGCAGTTCTGGAAGCTTTGACAGATTTAATTTCAGACTGAAAAAAATTGCAATCCTTCCAAAGAAAGTTTGGTTAAAGGGTATTCTGGTAGATTCAGTCTAGAAGTATTTAAAATAATTGACATAACTCAAAAATAACTCCTCAAACTAAAATTTGTTGCTTTTTTCTTTTTTTCGAGACTGTTAGCGCTGCCATCTTTAGATGAAAGAATCTTTGAAATATAGTCCCAGAGCAAAAGTTTGTGTATTTTACAGGTACTTCTTATCTTGGTAAAATCAAAAGTAGTTCCTTCTCCCTCTTTCATTTGTTTTATTGCTGATCCTCTTTGCAAACAACCTTACAGTTTTCTGGAACAGCCAGGGGACTGTGGGCTGTGGACTTTGTGGCTGCTGAGAATGACAGATAAACATAGTAGCCACTAGCTGCTGTAGCAGCAAGGGCTTGGAATTAGAGTGACTCATTGCTCAGTGCTGATAAAATGTCACATATAATGTCTAGCCAACAAAATGAAGGAGAATGTAGTGTATAATGCATCAGAATTGTGTTTTATACATAGTCTGACCTGGCTGTAAAAACCTGGCTATGTTAGTAAGTAGCTGTGAGAAAATGGTATTACTAAACCTAAGACTCAGAATCCTCATCTATAAAATGAGGCTAATAAAGCCAAATTTTTATGAGGCTTAATATTAATGTACAAAATATATATTCCTGATTCATAGTGGATGCTCAAATAATGGTACCTGTTTTTGTTTTTATTATTTCACTGAAGAGTTCTTAGCTGAGTTTTTAGCCATCTATGTATCCATGTATTCTTTTAAAGGGTATTACAATTCCTCTCTGACCAGATATAGTGTGTACGTGTACTTGCTTGTTAAGATGTATAAGTAGGGACTAGTGTTTTACAGTGAGGATTGACAAATAAGTACAGATATTAATTATAGACCTATTTTTAGGTGAAATATAGGAATCACCTTTAAATCTTGAGATCTTTGGTTTTGATTATAAATAAAACCAAATTTGTTGATCATTTCAATTAACTCTGACTTCAAGAGCCTTAAAATCTGTGTAATGAGGCAGAAGACATGCACCATGAAAAGTTAGGACAGCAGAAGACAGGGCATTACTGACGGCTAAAGGTGTAACCCAGAATGAGAGAGCTGCATGACAAAGATAGAGGAACCTGGGCTAGAGAAGCCTGGAGGCCCCCAGCAACAGCCATGTGGTGAGCCTCCTTGAACTTAGATCTGTATTGGGAAATGTGAGTAATCGTGTGCAAATCAGGCATCACAGAGCTCTACAGAGAGCCACTTACCCATGACGGTGAACTAAGTAGGACACACATTGTATAAACCAGTCATGTAACTGATCATGAAAATCTAAATAAACTTAGTGGAAAATTAACAAAAAATTTATTAGCCCTCCCTCCAAAAAATAAAACAAAAAAGAACCTGTATTCATGCACTTACAAAGATTCTTTTAGGCTTATCCTGGTACTCTGATACTAAAATAGAATAATTTTTGAAAGAGTTCTGGCTTTTGAAGAGTTCCTAGGGCAGTCGGCAGGGCATAGCTAATAGGAATCCCTGTGCTGGGCTGCGGGAGCTGTGATCCCAGCAGGGAGATGCCGGCAGGGAGAGAGCCGTGGTTTCGCTATCTGTCATGCTTCAGCCATGGGATTCTTTTTACTAAACAGAAAAAATTTCATGGTGTACCAATTTTTTGTTTGGTTTTGTTTGGCTGTCATGAATTTCATGTTAAATTATAAAATACACCTTGTATTTATTGTTTTCCTTTCCTATACTTCTAGGATTGTAAGGATTCTTTCTAGTATAAGGGAATTATACACGCACATATGGAATATACATATTAAGAATAATTTGTTAGACAGATATGTGAATGTGAGAATGGTAAGAGTAATAAAGAAGAACTGCTTGAGTTTTGCTTGATTTCTGTTGGAGACTGTGAGAAATCTGTCCTGTGTGTTCTTTCAGGAAATTTCTGTGTCTTACTCAACGTTGTAGTTCAGCATCTAACACAGGGACTGACACATGGCAAGTACTCAGTAACATAGGACAATAATAGAAACACATTTTAATATGGCAAGCCACCCATAAAAGAATAATAAAATAATAATTAATATTCATTGCTTACTGTGGGTTGAGTACTGTGTAAAATAACATGCATATATTATTTCATTTATTCTGAGAAAAACTCTATGAGGTAGGCAGTCTTTTTGACCAAACTTAAATGATTAAGCAATTGAGTCACAGGATGGTTAATTAACTTGTCTATAGAAACATAACTAGGATGTTCCAGAAGAAGATGGGAATTCAGCCAAGTCTACCAGAGAGCCCTGGATTTAACCAGGCAAGCCTTCCTACCCTGAGGGAGTAGAGGAATTGTACTAGTGAGTCTATGGATGTGGAGGAAGGGTCTGTTCCCACAGCTGTAATTCTCTGTAGTAAAACCAGGTAAGAGTCCAAATGTAAAAAGGACAATTTTTAAAATTATCACATATTTTTCTTTTATAAAACAGAATTATGCTTATTATGGTTACTAAAAGTCAATGTTTAAAACACTTTGTTTAAAATAGGACAAAATACACTCCCATTTATTATGTAGGCTAGTTATTCTATAAAATGAAATGACTTTTACTTTAATCTGCCTGAAATTTGTGTTCTTATTAACATTAATTTTTCTTCTTGTACATATAGATAAACATACACAAACACATGCATATAATTTAACTGAGCGTGAGTGAGTTTATGTGTAAAAGTATTGTAAAAGTGTATGTATATTTGTATTAATACAATCCTTAAAAGACATATAGACTAAGGATTTCCCTTTAGATGGCATTAAATTTAGAAGAGCAATGAAATAGGAAAACTAGAGGTAGAAATATTTGCATATAATTCTGCTTGGTTGCTAACTTTTAATTGAATTTTTAGAGATACAGATAGTCACAACATGATATGCTTGTCATTACTCTTTTCTCTGTTTTTCTGTGAAAACAGATATGAAATTGTGAGAAGGTTTATTTCAGACTTCATACAGATGAACCAGAATAGTCTAGTAGGAGGTATATAATTTTTCCATCAGTCAGGTCAGTATTTATAGCATATTCCCTTCCATGTAGTCCTGCTTCTACTGGCCCAAAGCCAGTCCAATGACTGCTCATCCTATTTGGCCCAGTGGCCTGCAATTGATGCCAGACTTTCTCTCTCCACTGACTTCATATAGCACCTTATTTGTATTTCTTATATGCCATGAAACAATTCTACTTTAGATTGTATAAACACTTGTGTTTCTTGCTTATTCCCTCTGCTTTGGCCCACTATGCTTTTGCCACACCAGTCTTCTTTCTATTTCTCAAAGATGCCAGGTCTGTCTGAAATGCTCTAAACCTGACCTTTGCTTGCCCAGCTTCTTTTTGTTATTCAGATGCCACCTTAAATGGCATTGGTTCTGAGAGGCCTTCTCTGACCATCTGTATCAGTCGGCATTCTCCAGAGAGAGAGAACTAATAGGATATATAGATAACTAGATAAATGAGAAGGGATTTATTAGGGGAGTTGGCTCACATGATTATGAAAGCTGAGAAGTTCCAAGACAGGCTGTCTGCAAGCTGGGAGAACCAGGAAGGGCTGTAGTGTGGCTCAGTTCAAGTCTGAAAACCTCAGAACCAGAGAAACTTACGGTATAACTCTCAGTTTGAGGCCAAAAGCCGGAGAACCCAGGGGATTTCTTGGTGCAAGTTCTGGAGTCCAAAGGCTGGAGAACCTGGAATTCTGACGTCCAAGGGCAAGAGAAGAAGGATGTTCAAGATCCAGAAGAAAGAAAGAGAATTCACTTTTCCTCTGACTTTCTGTTCCATCCAGGCCCCCACCAGACTGGATGGTGCCCACTCACATTGAGGGTGGATCTTCCCCACTCAATCCACCAACTCTCACACCAATTTCCTCTGGAAGCACCATCACACACTGAGAAATGATGCTTTGCCAGCTATCTAGGTAACCCTTAATCCAGTTAAGTTGACATCTAAAATTAACCATCACATCATCCAAACTCAAGTATGCACCCGCTAACAATTCTTTCCATAACTAGTAGCGCTTTCTCATATTTTCTTATTTATACATTATTTATATGTTATTAACTGCCACTTTTATGGAATCTTGATGGACCTTTATCAGGGACCCTTTAAAGAAATCAGACTTTATTTCTGCCTTTCAAGGAACATTATAGAGCAGCTTACCTCCGTTGATACTGTTGTAGCATAAGAGAGGCTACAGCAAGGTTGGAATGGGGAAATTAGCGAGATAGGGATGTAAAATAAATGTAGACGGGGTCTGAAGACCATGCACTCAAAAGCCATCAAGAAACACCACTGGTGCAGCTGGAAAGGTGACAGAAGGTAGAGGGCAATGGTCCTAATATTGGAGAATTTTCTTTCTTTCATGGCTTCTTAAGTGATTCTTGTGTTTCTACAGCAGTGTTCCACTTCAAATAAGCAAGGATTTGTGGTTCAGATGGAGGTATCTGTATGCTATAACCATTAGCTGGAGAAACAGGTGCTCTGGCAAGCTTGAGTAATAAATATATTAGTCATATCCTTCTACGTCTCATCCTGAAAGTTTGTTTAGGATGTTGAACGACTTTTATGTTTTGAAAAATGTTGTGCTCTAGAATTCTGAGTTAAAGAGGTCTAAATGTTTCCTACAGAGCTATGAGAACACATGATAATTTATGGTTCTGTTGACTGACTTCTTGCTCATAAGCTGCATGGGAACAGAGACCATGCCTCTGTTAGTCTCCATTCCTACTGACCATCATTCCAAGCAGAGAATAGATTCTTACCAATGTTTGTTGGATGAATTTGTGAATTATGAATAAATAGATATTCTATAGTGTTGCTCTGGTCTTTCTAGTCAGTATTTTTTAATGAGAATTTAAAACTATTTTAGTAACTGGCTCTTAGCTTTCTATACAACAGTACACCTACATTGGAGTTTAATACCAAAACAGACCAGGCATGTCTATCGGGTATATAATTTAGTTGAGAGCAGAGCATCTTTCCTTAAAGACCATCTGCATATTTTAAGAGCAGAGGGAGCTGGTGTAGTTGAAGCCTCCAGATTCTAATTCAATTAGGTACCAGACTGAAGGGAGCTGTAATTGGAATCTAATCAGACCATCGATATTGGTAAGAGTGGTAATCAGTCAGAGCAGCCACGTCAGCCTGAGGAACAGAAAGTGCCTGTGTTTGACCTTTATTTAATAGGAAGGCAATCATGTTGCAGCAGCACATGAGGGAAGTAACTGTGTGTGGCTATTATGGGAAGTAGGAAAAACAGTAAAAATTGCAGATGTGAATGTGAAAATGGAAAGAACAAACTCTACAGGAAAGGACTGATGGCAAATACAAACTACACTAAAATAAATAACCGTATGTAAATAGCGTACGGTTATGAAGCTAGAGTGATGGCGATGTGATGTCTGTGTAACCTCTGGAGGGAGGATTGGTAGTTCTTTAGATGAGCATGTAGACATGACCACACATATAGAGAAGTTCCCTCTGCTAAGAAGGTGTCCTTCCTTTATAAGGTATTACCCAAAGAAAATAAAATGTGTTTAAGAGTTTATGTGTTGTCCTCCCACTTTAATATTACACTGATGAAACTCTGTTGGTATTCATCTATCTATATATAAATAACATGCTTATAATGCTATTCTCCCCTCTTCAAAATTTTATTTTCTGTTTACCTACCTTTAGCTATAGAAGATGAATAATTAAGCTTTCTTTCATTGTTCTGGCCCATCACACACATGCATACATGTGCATAAAACGTGTACAAACTTATTGTAATTTTGGTTAGATCAATATACAATGTTGATATTATTTTGATTATGTAACAAGATTCACAATGAAGCCATGTGGTACACTATGATATAATAACTTTTCTTTTCCTGATTATTATGTCCCCCCTCCCACACCCCACTGTGATAATATTTGTCATGTTTGTTTTTTTTTTCACCTACCAGTTCTCTTTGCAACTGTTAAAATCTCCTGTCAACGTATTCAGACACATTAAGTATCCTAGCAATTTCATTTTCTTGAAAATATTTCACTTGGGACTTGTGACCTGCTCCAATTGCTTTCCAGTCTGCTGAAGAGTCATCTTGAAATCTTTTATTTATTTTGCCTTTCTTTTCGGTTTAATCTCCATTTCCTGGATCCCCTGTCTTACTCTTTCTAGGTTTACTGCCTCATTGATAGATCATATCCTCTAGTAGCTTCCTGAGAATAGACACATAGGAGATAAATTTTTTGAAAACTTGAATGTTTGGAAATGTCTTTATTTTACCCTTATCCTTAATTGGTGGCTTTGTTGGACTTGTATATTGGAAATAATTTTCATTCAGGTTGCTGTTGAGGAGTCTAACCATATTCTGATTATTGATCATTTGTATAAATATGTTTTACTTTCTCTAGAAGCATGTGCCATGTTATCTTTTTCCTGAACTTATGAAATATCATGATGATGTCCTTAAGTGTGAATCCATTTTTATCCATTTATACTGCTGGGCTTTTGGCAGATTTGTCTAATAAAGCAACTCAGATCCTCATTTCTTGGAAAATTTCTTGAAATAGTTATTTGAAGAATTCCTTCCCTTCATTTTCTCTTTCCTTTCCTTTTGGACTCTTTTATATTTGGATATTGGTCTTCCTGGACTGGTCTATTAATTTTATTATCTTTTCTCTGTTTCTATCTTTTGTTGTATATTCTTTACCTTACAAATATTCTAAGATTGTTTTTTAATTCTTGTTGTCATATTGTGAATTTCCAAAAGCTCTTTTTGTTCTCTAAATAACCCCTCTCTCTCTTTTAAATAGTATCTTCTTTCGCCACAAATGTAGTGCCTCTTTAAATTTCTTTTTGGCTAATATTGGCAGTATTTTTTGAACACTTTTTGTCTTTATAGTTTCTGTTTCCTCCAGGTTGCTGTGTTCTGTTCTTTTTTGTTGCTATTGTTATCATCATTCATATTAGATGTTTCCTCAAATATTTGGTAGTTTCTGCCTCATATTTAAGAATGGGGCAATAAAAAGCTGATTGAAGCCTTGTGCATGTAGATGGGGCTTCTTAAATGTGAACTTTTACTTTTACTTTTACTAATTCTTGCCTTGAGTAACCCAGTAATCCCAAATATAAATTTCTTTAGGTGTTTTCTCTTGTGCTAGTCAGGTTTCCAAAACAAGGCTCTTCCAGTTTCTTGACTAGAGAGTTTATGCCTGCGTGTCAGCATTCTGGGAGCCTGGAGGTAGAAGAAAGCTGAGAGCCTTAACATTAGTGTGTTAACATTGTAAACTATTTTAAATAGAGCCCTCCCTCCCCACAAAATTCAACTACAGCTATGGTTGGTATTCTGCCATCCTGAGACCTTCTGTTACTTTTCCAGAAAAGGAAACTTCAGTCTTCTGCCAGGATTGGAGAGCAGCACTGATTTGTGTTTGTGAATGCTTGTTTCTTAAACTTTCAACCAAACCTTGTTTTCACTCCATCTTTAGCCCAACATCCCAAGATACCTGGAGCCACCAATTCCTGATGCTTCATGAGCTCTGTGATGTCAATAGTTTTTCTCTTCAGCTTTCCTGACTAGTGATTTGGGATTTATTTTTTAATCTCAGATTTTCAATTTCAGTTACCATTCATTCATCTGCTTTTCAGTTAAGAAACTCTTCTATTATAGGCCATCCCTTTCTCTTTGTCCTTGTGGATTTATGCTTTTGAAAAAATTCACTCACAGTCATCTTAGAACTAAATCCCTATGCTCAATACACATATTTAGCAAGAAGTTTTCAGCTGTTTTACTACTTCTTGTTATATGCCATTTGTACAACTACAACTAAGCCAACTTCTATACAAAATTTATAATCCATGATTATATTAGATATCACTGAGGAAAATAGATGAATTCCTCTTTGGTTTTACTACTCTACAAACAAGGAAAAGAGAATAAAAATGACTTTATATTTCTCCTATGAGACACCATACTTGTAATTCTGTTGCTGACATATTGAATAAAGTATTCAATGGTTAGTGGTTATTCCTGATAGAAGTGGCTGAGGAAGATGTAGGCTTCAGAAACTTAGTTCTTGTAGCAGTGTCTAAAGGTTAACCAGTTGTCCCTTTGACTAAAGATAAATTAAACATTTATGTAGATTACCTTTGCAAACCACTCTGCACACCCTCTTCTCTTATGGGACTCCACTAAGTGCACCTGCCCTGTGCCTCAGAGCTTTGACAAGTAGTGCTCTCTTTGGAATACTCGTTCTTTTTTTGTCTTCCTGTACAATTTGATATTTTGTACAAGACTTAATTCAAATATTTCTTTCTTAACAATATTTCACCTAGACCTATGCTAGAGATTTTAGAGCAGTAAAAATACAAATAAAACCAACTCTCTACTTCAGAAATCATATAATCTAGTTCTGCGGTCCTCAACTCCCAGGGCCTGTTAGGAACCCAGCTGCACAGCCAGAGGTAAGCAGCCGCAAGTGAGCAAAGCTTCATCTGTATTTACAGCCACTCCCCATTGCTTGCATCACCGCCTAAGCTCTGCTTCCTGTCAGATCAGCAGTGGCATTAGATTCTCATAGGAGCTCAAACCCTACTGTAAACTGTGCATGCGAGGAATCTACGTTGTATGCTCCTTATGAGAATTTGTCCAAAACCATTCCCCCCAACTTCTGTTGAAAAATCATCTTCCATGAAACTCGGTCCCTGGTGCCAAAAACATTGGGGACCGCTGATCTAGTTAGAGAACAATAAAGGGCAACATTTCTCAGAAGAACAATAAAAGTTTAGGGAAGAAGATTCTAAAATTTCTCTTCTTCTTATCCTTTTCCTAATGGTAATGTAGCCATTGGTTAATGTAGTCATGATAATATAGCATAGTCCCTCAAAAGGAAAGGAAACCAATATTACCCAAGATATACTTAAATTTATATCTTTCAAACTTTCATAAACAAAACATGGGGCTTTCTAGCTTTCTTAGGTAATACAGTGCAAATAAATCTGTTATATGCTGCACCATTTAAAGACGATGTCTAAAAGACCAGGTCCAGAAGAGGTAACATTAAGTGCAAGTATACTTTGTGAAAATTCCAAGTGTTTAAATAGGCATTTAATGAGACTTTCGGAAATCAAGTACAATGAAGGAAAATGCTATATAAATGATATTATCTTGGTCTGTTTGAAAACTATAAAAAGGAACATGGTCTATATTATAGTGATGTCAAAGGAGTTGCTTGGGGGACTTTGATAACCCCTGCTCTTCCCATATCCATAAATTCCCAAATACACATTTGGAGTAATGTGTATAGTATAGTAACTCATGCTTCAAGTCAAGCCCCCATCTTCCAACTGGACAGCTGCCCATAAACTTTTTTTATATAGAAATTCTGGAGCTGCCACTGAGTCTGCATAGCATAAAACTTGTGAAAGAATTTGTCTCAGCAGAAAACTCTGCAGCTTCTCCTGATGGCTAGGATTCAAAAAAAGACTTACCTACCAAAGCAGGTTTTGATGGATAAATCTAGTTTGGTTTGGAAATGGATGTCTTCTAGAAAGTTTGCTTACTGCTTCAAAGTATTTATTGCCATTTTATTGTTTTTCTCTTAACCCCATACTTTATGTAAGACCTTTATCTTTTTAAACAAGTTTTGCTGATCTTAGCACTTTTTAACAATACATCTTTCACAATAAAGGGACAATTACTACAATTCCAACCTTGTCCAGATGAATTTAGGAAATAGGTAGGGCCAGATTTGCAAGTGTAGAGTAGGGATTAAGAATCACCTATGTGTAATTAACGTGGCAGTTGACTCCTAGCCCTCCTCTTTGAATCTCCCTAAATAATTCTATGCTTTTGTAGAAGCATTTATAAACAATGTAGAATAACTCAAAGTGAAGAACAGTGAAGAAGTGAGTTTACCTAGTACCCAACACAGCAAATAACTTTAAAAAATGCTTTAGGCATTTTGGTTTGCCTGAAGAACCTCTGAATCTATATCATTCACTAGGGGTCCTGCTCTTTCGATAGCCGGTACCCCTCATCTCTTTCACACTCCCAGAGTTCAGTACAGTACTTCCTTTCTCAGTTTTCTTTGTTACGGATAGCTTCTTTATTCTCTCCCAGGAAACCTAGGCACAGCATGGAGAGGATAACCTACCTGGAGTGCAGAAAAGCCTCTTTTCCATAAAGCTCTTCTCTTTGTAATGGAATTAAGTCAAACCAGATGCTAGAATGGATCTTGAGCTGTTCATAGGAAGAAGTTGGATTAGGAAGAAATCTAGAGAGACCGTGAAACTTTCAGCAGAGAGGCAAGCAGTGTGATTGCAATTCCTACCTTGATATCTTTGTGGAAGAGCCAGAGCAATAGAGATGCTGGTCTTAGCAAGAATTCCTGTTTATTACTCTATCCAATCTTTATACAATCTTTTTTTGCATGCTTTTTGCTTACATTTGAATAAAATTTTTCATATGAACTTTTGATATAAATGCACCATTCCTAAGGAATGGAGTGAATATATTTGCAGTTCATTGCGAGTGATCAGGTTTGAATCCAGCGTAGAGCATCAGAAATTGGAGAAGCTGAGGAAGAGAGCCAAGGTGTGCACAATCAGGAGGGAGAGTTTTATCCCCTTTCTGCTTACCATCTCAGAACCAAGAGAGAGGGCATGTTAAATAATATATTAAGAAAAAATGAGAACATTTAGTTTACTTGCTTTGAAAGACTCTAAATTTGGCTTTTTTTTTACATGAATTTCCCTTTTGATTGTCCTGCTTTGATTTTTATTTATTAAATTACTTTTAGCAATTTCCATTTATCTACTCTCTGTGCTTTTTTTATGCATCACTTTAGTGGTTCTGAAATTATAACTTATTGTGTTGAAAGAAAATGACAATTTAAATTTGCCCACATAATGAACTTAAATTCCAAGGACAAAGATTGCTGTAATTATCTGAAAATTTAGGTATGTAGAAGTTCAACAACAGGGACTTTTCTGTGTCATAGACAGTTTTGTGTTATAGAGATATCCTTAATGCTAACATCAATTTGGAGATGAAGCTGTCTATGAGAATATAGCATTTGCATGCTTTTACTGTCTTTAAGCATATGACATTAATTTATAGGAAAAAAGGAGTAGTTTCATCTGCTTAAGGAATGGGCAAGGAAGGAAATACTAATATGTAATATGAGTCATGTTACTAATTTCATATTATCTTTATTAGTTTTTGTGTTTAAGAAGGTTCACCTAATGGCCTTTTAGAATTCAAAATTACTGGAGAAACTTTATCTGACCTTTCCTTTTTTTATGTTAGCATTAGCAATTGAGCAAAAGAAATCAACACATGCTGGAGTTCTGGCAATATTACCATTTTCCTATTTCAATTATCTGTTTTCTATGAAAATCTTGATTGTTACAAATGCCTAACAATTTTATATTACTTGTGACCTTGAAATAGTTTTTAAGTGACAGCACTCAGAATTCACAGGCTATCAGCTAGAATCTCTGCAAGTACATTTCTTTGTTGCTTCTTCAATTTCTACATTTTCTATTAAAAGAGACGTGTGTACCTAAGTGTCTACCTTTCTCAAGGACAAGCAGCCATTCTAATCTCTGGAAATCTAAGCATTTTCCAAGGGTTCACTGATGGTGTTAATTCGTGGGACACCATGAATAAAATGGTGACCAAATAAGGCTCAGAGGTGATGCATAAAATAAATCCTCACTACTTTGCATATTTGACCTTGGTAGGATATTTTTATTTCAGAATCTATGACAAGAAAAATAGTATTTCTCTTATGTGTTTCAGTAGATTCTCACAGCATGGTTAGTGGAAATTTTAATCAATTTGAAGTCAGCAGATATTGGTTAAGCTCCTGACAACATAATTTTTCAGCAGATCACTGAATAGATGATCTGAATCATTTCATTTTTAGATCAGGAATAAAACATGTAAACCCTTGCACAATTTTAGTGAGAATATAAGAATATATATATATACACACACATATATATGTATGTATACACAAACACACATATAAACAAGCAGTCAACAAAAACAACAAAAGCTGGCCCATCCAGTGAAATCATGAAACAAAAGGGAAGGGGTGAATTCTAGGAGTCTACCTCCCAGTTGAAAATCTATTTGTGACTTTGCAGGCCTGACCATAGGATTTATCTGACAGTTTCATGGGAGCGTTGCCCTCCCTCTACCAGACTTGGTGCACTGAAGAATCTGAAGGGAGTCACAGTCGAGGTCTCAGGTTTCTCTGGTCAGTCGTGCTTTTACACATGTGGGCACTCCTAGCCCACCTTCATCCCTAGTTCTCTTTTCTGAGATCTTCATCAGCAGGCTTCCTCCATCACCTCTGCTGAGACATTCTTATGCAGGAAAGAGGAAAACCTCAAAGAGGCATTTCCTCACTCTGACTCAGTACTCAACACTTTTCCACTCCTAGGCCTCTACTCTCTCCTTCC
>NW_012148764.1:1968421-1970134 GCF_000956105.1 Propithecus coquereli
TCTAGTTCTCATTCTACTGGATTTCTTCTTTTGGAACTTCTATAATCATGTTAAATTCTGCCTTTATCCCCTTTTCTCTTTCTCTTATGTTTTTCATTTCTTTGTCCATTTGCACAGCCTTCAAAGAGAATTCTTTGACTTGAATTTTTCAGATCTCTAATTAAATCTTCAACTTTGTAAAATCTGTTTTTTAGCCTATTATCTATTAAATTCTTATTTCACTAATTATGTTTTGCATTTTCAAGTATTCTATTATTCCCTTTTCATTGCAGTGTATTCTTTTATCTTTTCAAGGAAGGCACCATCTTGAACATCTCTGAAACAGTTTTTCTTGTCTAAATATTTTTCTTTTCTATATTAATATTTCATTTATAATTACGGTTCAGTTTTTCTATTTAAGATTTATTTGTCTGTTTCATGTTCTTATATCTCTTCAAATGTCTACTGATTTTTGATTATGCATATTTGTAGATGAGGATCTTTACTGATCAAAATTATTGGCCAGAATGCATTTTCTCTGCCCAAGTGAAAATTTTTTCTCCTGGCAGCAAATGTGAATGTAAAATTGGACTGCAGTTAGCCCCAGCTCAAGTGGTTGAATATTTGTATGTTTGTGTGTATGGTTGTATATGTGTTGGGGAAAGAAAAGGGAACATGACCAGCATATGAAACTGCTTTGACTTCTGAATAGATATTCCTTGTCTTTGGTGAAAATTACAAGCTACCTGGGAGCACTTTCATTTTTTTTCTGGCTCCACTGTGTACTCTACTGGTATTCAATTGCAGAATTTCCAGTTTGGAAGCTGTTCTAATGATTAAATCCTCAGGGTAGAACAAGGAGTCAACTGCTCTGTTCTTCAACTAATTACCTGGCAAACTGCCATTGACCATTACTTTTCATAATCCTTCTGCTTTAATCATGCATGAGGTTATTCATGGGTTCTATTATCAGCATTCACTTTCAGGAGGTCCTTTTCTTTCCTTGTATAGTTTTGTTGTTTCCTTGCCTCTCTTAGGTTTTCTTGTTCTTCTGTCATTGGCTTTACATTTTCTACTGTTCTGATCAGTTGGCGACATCTTCCCAGACTTTCAACGTTGCTAGAAATTTATTTTTACTTGTGTTGCATTATTTGAATGGAACTTGGTATTGAGGAAAGATAAGTACTTGAGCCTAGTTATTTGCTTGAATCAGATATCTCTTCTGTGTTATTTTCTTTATTTCTATCTACCATATAACCTTAGAGAGATTAAATAACATACAAAATTTATATAGCTGTTATGTACAGAAGTCTGACTGATTTTAAAACCCAAGTTCTTTTCACTACCTTCACCTTATTTTAAAATAGTAAAGAAATAAATGCCCAAAGGATTGGGTCAATGTGCTGTTCATTCGATGTTTTAAATATTATTTATCTCCTCATTTCAGTAGCTTTGAGTTTAATGATGGACTATCCCTTGAATAAAAAATATTTGCCAATAATGGATCTGACAAATGAGTATATTTGTGTATTCAACAGCGGTTTGATCATTGGAGGAAAAATACTAATTTAAAACTCCATTTAAAATTCCATTCTTTAAGCCCATTTCTCATTGTTGCAATAACATAAACAGTTCATTCCTTTTTACATATAATTTAAAAATGTAACTTCATCTTTGCATAGAAGAAGGAGAGGATAAGAAAGTTATTGTGCTAATTTTTTTTCCTAGAGTTTT
>NW_012148764.1:1970537-1971717 GCF_000956105.1 Propithecus coquereli
TTTAATTTTTCAAAGGACATGGGTTACAAGAGGGTAATGTCTCTGTAGTGGATCAGAGCTTTGTTAAAGCATATTGTTCACTATGTTAGTTTCTAGTGATCACCAAGGGTGGTGGTAATTATAGCAAGTACCATTTGACAAGGAGACATGGAACACTGAGGACTCCAGCTTTTTTCTTTATGCTAAACCTGGACTCTCAGTCAATTCTCTCTTTTTTTCTTCCTCCTAAATTTGATGTAATGACATTATTGAACATGACATTTTTCCATGACAATTAGAATGGTTATTAATAAAGCATCTCATATTATACAATAATTGAATACATTTAATTAAAGCTGATGTAATGACAATAATAGAAAAAGGCAAGAGTTTCCCCTGATGAATCAGAAATGAGTGATGGTAATCAGTTGGTCTGGATTAAGCCAAAAAGGAAATAATTCCAGGAGATGAGCTTGATGGTTCTTCTTCAGTAACTCTTGATTTCCTTATAATAAAATTTTAGTAGGAAATGCTAAATTATGCACCCTCTGTTAATAAACAGTGACGTCAACTCAGAATGTCATAATCTTTTCCATCCTTTGAAACATCTTGATGAAGATTAGCAGATCTCTGACTTCCTTTACTATCCCCACTGGTTGTTGTAGAAAAACTCTGAAAACATGTCTTTTTGCTTCCCAAACAAAGAACTATGAACTCTCCAGCTCTCCACCCTTTTACCTCCATAGTCAATACATCTACAAGGGATTATTTTCACACAAAGGTCAAGAAAGTGTATATGGAACAATTAATGAGTGCACATTATTAAATTATCTCTTCCTAATGATTATTCTATTAGCCGGAAAATGATTGTAGTAATTATAAGCAGAGCAGATATATGAGCTCATAACAATTGTGTGGCTTTAAATTTTCACTCAGCGTCTTTCTCATAAAAAATTCCAAATGATGATTGAGTATGTTTCATTTTCTATGCTATTAGCATTTAACAACTGTTTTGCATAGATATTGAGAAATCAAAATTGACTCACAGTTCGGGAAGGTTGAATTCTCCAAAGCACACAATGATGACCCATATAATGAATTCTTGGAGATTTAATGTTAAATGGACATTGCTATTAAATCTGAAGCAAAGAAGATAAACTTGGAAAAGAAGGAAAATGCTGTGTTGGGAAATAGATAAAAA
>NW_012148764.1:1972562-1987138 GCF_000956105.1 Propithecus coquereli
AACATTATTCTGAGTGTGTATGTTAGGATGTTCCTGGATGATATTGACATTTGAATTGGTACACTGAGTAAAGCAGATCGCCCTCCTCAATATGGGTGGGCCTCATCCAATCTACTGGAGGACTGAATAGACCAAAGAGTGGGATAAGGGAGAATTTGCTCTCTACCTGACTGTTTTTAAGCTGAGATATTGGTCTTCTCCTATACTTGGATTGGTCTTACACCTTTGTTTCTCCTGGTTCTCAGGCTTTCAGACTGGAAGTAGAACGAACTGCAGATTTCCAACTGCAGATTCTGGGACTTCTCAGCCTTTATAATTATGTGAACCAATTCCTCATAACAAATCTCATTATGTGTATACTACATATATGTGTCTTTTATTGCTTCTGTTTCTCTGGAGAACCCATCTGACCTGTCTCCTGATTATGCCAGCCAGAAAACAGCTATTTATTCCTTCCTTACAAGGTCCTAAAAAAAAGAAAGAGAGAGAGATCAGTTACTATTTCTTTCATTTCATGGCTTTTACAGATTTATAGGAAATATGGTCTTCAAATATATTAAACAATACCAATCGAATAAGAAATGCTTCTAAGATTTTGTGGGTAGTAAGAATATTTTTTGTGCTTTCCATGGCAACATCACATTTGTCTGTATGTACCTGGAACTCACATGACTTAGATCTCAATTATGCAAATGCAGCCACTCAACCATGCCCCATCACTACAAGTCCTAGCAAAGAGGAGTTTGGTGGTGCAAATGTGTGAAGGGCAGCATGGATACATTAATATCTACAATGTGTTTGGGTTGTCTTAAATATGGATGGAGACATAAAGACATATTGCTTCATTATAAACTCAGCAGGATTGATGCCATTTGTTGAACATAAAAAGATACAACCAAGTTTAGTCTGGCTGAATGTAAAAAGAACTGGCCTTAAAAGATCTGGATTCACCATCTGGCTTTGTCTGTTAGTACTGTACTAGCCTTTTCTCTTTTCTTCACCAAATCACTTAACACGTGAACTTTAGTTTTATCCTCTTAGATGTCCCACTTCAAAATGTGTTCAGCATATTAATGAAGTCATATTTTATAGTATAAAGTGATTCATGTATAAGATAATAAAAAATAATTACCATGGTAGTACCACTTTAATATATGGAAAACTGAGAAAATTTTCACACTGTTTTCTTCAAAAACAAGCCCCTGTGTTTCAGGGCCTTCTGAATAGCCTCTTTTCTTTGCTGTCCCACAACCTTCCCAGTGTCCCAGAATCTGACCTAGTGCTAAGGATTTGTGTCAGGCTTTCTCCTTCCTTCAGTGTCTTGCTTTGCTAATATTTATATGAGGCATCACTTACAAATCAGTGTCACCTGACATAGCATCAAACCACTGTCAGTGGCACAAAACTGATTATTGCAGTAGTGGTTTGACATAAAGTCAGAAACTCTTTGAATTTTGAAACACAAATCAAGAAATTTATATTCAATATGGTTTCTATAGAAAATTTGGAGAGTTTATACTGAGTAAACTAGCCTTTTATAAACCCTTACAAATATTTTATATTTCCTGAATCAAAATTGATTCTAGTTTCTTCCCCTTATGTGCTTGCAAGACACAACTTCTACCTAATTCTTTGGTGGGATCAATTCTGCAGAGAACAATAAGTTCATTGGTCAAGATATTGCAATAGCTGCTCTATAGAAGAGCAATAAGATTCCCTTATTTTATTTGTTATTAACTCATGCTGATGGCTGTGACCAATATGAATTCCTTAGGAATTTTCTTACCTTATCAGCCACCTACCCTGAGGCATAAACCACTGTGTAGGATTTGATTAAGCAGACAGTTTGGTCAGGGAGATTTTGTAACATAACAACTTCTAATGGAAGGAGTACACTGTAATTGGGAATCTACAATAGCAGATGGCCCAAAGCATTGGCTTTCAATATTGCTATTCTAGGCTTGTAGATAAGCATGTAGTTGAGTGCACTAAACTAATCAAGACCCAAGAGCAACATATGTGCTGTCATAATTAACTGGAAAAAGGTAGTGAATGCACTATTTCAGACCTCTACACATGCTATAAAGCTTTGCTTCTCATAGTGTGGTCCTCAGACCAGTAACATGCATCTCCTGAGAGCTTTCTGGAAATGCAGACTTTTGGGCCTGACCCCAAATAACTGAATTGAAATCTGCATTTTAACAAGGTCCCTGGGTAATTTGTATGAACATTAAAGTTTGAAAAGCACTGCTCTAAATTTGTGGCACATGGTGCCATAAAAATAGGATTTTTAGCCTTCCTTGGTTATGTAATTTTAATTTTTTTTCTGTTTTGTTCCTTAGCTTTTTTTTTTCAAAAATGAAAGATCCATAAACCCCCCTCCACTAACATCTAGGTGGTTTATTTTAGTTGATGTTAAAACTTGTTTCCTAGAAACTTTCCTTATCAAGATTTTTATAACACTCCCATCATATTGGGTCAGAGTCTGAACCAGCTCTTAATGAAATCTTTGTTTGGCTTTTAGAAAAGTCAAAGTAGCTAGCTTCCAATATCTTGATGCCATTGTTTTACTAATGCACTTCAATTTTTGGCCTTGATCCCTGCAGTTTAGACAAATGGGGGACACTGGTATGGGGCTTTGCATAGGTTCTGCACATCTGAGAAGACATGTACTACTTAGGACAAATTCTCATCCATGTCACCCGTTATACTGTTATATTGGCAATTTGCATTTAAGTGCTATCTGACCAACCTGCATGTATCTGCCTTGTCTACAATCAAATATTAGCCAGAAGATCAGGAAGAACTTCCTAATGTATTTTCACATGCAAGTTGTAGTAGGGTAGGAAAGGCCAAGCATGTGAAATACCAGCAGTTTTGACACTGGAGATTCCCTGACACTTACAGAATGGAATGAGAGCTAGAAAAGGAGCCATGGGATGGGGGCAGGGAGCATTCTTTATCCTGAGCACACTGTGGGCTGCTTGAAAGGAGAGCAGCACCATTTAGATAGAGACCCTGTGACCTTGTGGGAAGGAATTTTGGAGAGTCTCTCTGTCGGAGATCAATGATTTGATACAGCAGGATGAGTGCCCCTTAGCTCATGGTATTGCAGCTCAGTCATTGCTGATTGTGGTGGTTTGAAGAAATTTGCCATAATAGTAGTGGTTGTATATTTCTAAAGACTGAAGAAAATTATCTGAATCTGAACAGATCATGATATTCCAAATTGAGGGGGTCTTTGTATGTTGGGTAGAGAGCCAGTGATTCAGTTTTACTGAATGTGTTTCTGTTAGCAAAGAAAGAAAAGAAATAACAAAACTAGATTAAGATGAATTTTTCACTTTGGGTGGTGCTTCAGTATATCACTGACATCCCCACTCACTACCCCCCGTCAGGGAGCATAAACTATGTGGAAGTGCTGGCTTATTTAAATGAGGTAATTAATTGTGTGATGGCAGTTGTGTGTTGGCAAGACTTTTCAAAACATGAGAGCTCTTAATTACCTTGAGGGGTAATGTTGAAACTGTCACTGGTCAGATGTCTTTCCTAGTGCTTTTAAAGGATATGGAACAAAATATCTCTGAACAAGATGTGAACACAAGTCTAGAAAAGGATTGTCAAACCTTGTATTAATTTCCTGTGGCTACCTTAAGAAATCACAAAAACTTAGTGGCCTAAAATAACAGAAATTTATTTTCTCAGAGTTCTGGAGGCCAGAATCTGAAATCAAGGCGTTGGAAGGACTGTACTTCCTCCAAGGCTGTAGGAGATAATTGGTTCTTTTCCTCTTTCAATTTCTGGTGGCTGCCTCAGCATCCCTGGCCATATGTTCTCATCATCCCAATTTTTGCCTCAACTCCCTCTACCTCTCTTTTTTAAGGATACATAGGATTGCATTTAAGTCCTACCTAGATAATCCAGGATAGGTGATGCTGCCTCACAAAATCTATGACTTAATTACATCTTTTGCCTTAGAAGCTAATATTCACTCTTTTGCTATATAAGGTGATATACAAAAGTTCCATGGGTTAAGACACAGATATATCTTTTTGTGGACCTCTATGGAACCCCATGATACCCCCAGTTCTGTATAATAAACCTTAGATAATTTCAAACACTGTGGGGGGTTCATCTGTTACTATAAGAGGAGAATCAGGAATCAGACTTACATTGCCAAACCTACCACTTTTTGGACTCAGAGTTTATATGCTGGCACCAAGATTCTTTGTTAGACAAGGAATCACTGGAAGCAGCGTCTGGCTTGGGAAGAGAGATGTGGTACTTACCTGTGGACTCTGAGGAAGTCATCATTCAGAGAAACCTAGCACCCTAACAAATCCTTTATTCTATATAGCATGTTGACACCCATGTGGATATCCTGAGTGTGAAGCTATATTAGGAGTTTTCTGAGGAAAAGACTAGTCACCAATTCTAGCCTGTTTGATAGGGCAGCTTGATATCCTATTTATAAACTTAATATTTATCACTGAAGTGATATATCATGCATAAGTTAAAGGACCTCTGTCCAAAGGTTTCCTTGCAAGCAAGGTCTGGTAACCCCTTCATAAATGTCTTTGGGTAAATTGGATATTATGAATTAGGGTGAGTGCTTCCCTAGTGGATTATATTTCCCATATTGATCACAGATGTATTAAATATTAGAGCTGTCATGCTCCGTCCCATAAGCCACCCTATGTGCAGCGACACCATATCTAGTAGGAAGGTCTATGCCCATTGGCACAGCAAAAGTGCTACCTACTGGGGAGGAGAAAGTGTGGCTAGGAGGTTTGGGTTATCCCCCGAGTTGTAACCATAGAGTTAGTTACTTTTATATCCTCACTGTTTTTGCCATTGCTCTAGAGGGAGGAGGAAAGGATAGAGTTGGGGTGGTGCATATTACTTTAGGGCGATTCATAGCTGTAAGGTAGGGATATAGTGCCCAACATCGGGAGAACTCTGCTTTGTCAGTGGATGACAGTTTCACAAATTAGTAGTGAACTGTGTGTGGTATTACTGTGGAATTAGATGTTCTTGTCTTAGAAAAAAATGCTGTGGGTACTGCATTAGATTTTGGGCTTTTAAAGAAGGAACAGAGGCCAGAGTAAATGAGAGATACTGTTTTCTCTGATCCAAGAAGGTTATGGAAGTTCAAGCAAAATATATTGCTTATCTGTAATGCATTCAACCACATTGTTACTTCCCAAAGCAGTATCCTTAGAAATGAGTCACCAAAATTTCATTTCTTTCTCTAAAATTAGACATTCAGAATATGAGCGTCCCTAATAAGAGGTCACTTTACATGTTGCATTAAAGCATTTTCCATCCAGAACAGAAAGCATCACTGTAGGTGTTCTTATCAATTATGGACAACTTGCTCAGATACATATTTATAAATTTCTTATCAGATCTACTCTAAATAAAAGAGAAAATTGGAGAAAATTAATTCATTTAACTACAATCATCATCAAAGTGTCTGAGAGATTTGGCAGAACTGTTAAATTTGGGAAGGGGTATGGATTCTAATGATTATCCAATAGATGAGCTAAGTACATGCATGAGCTATCAGCAAAGCAGAAACACCAAAACAATTTTTGTAAAAAAATCATACTTTATATTTGAAAACGAGCTCAAAACAATTATAAAGGAAAAAATAAGATTAAGTTGAACTTTATAATGTACTTATCATTTTTCTTTTGATTTATAAATGGGTACTACCATAGTCTTTATGGTACTTAGGTCCTCTAAAGATCTAATTGTAAGCCTTTTCTCAACTCTGTGTCCAGAAGTCAAAATGTTATTAAGAAAGACTACTATGGGGACTTCCTGTGTCATGCAAACAGTACAACTAGACTATGTTACCAGTTCTCTCCTTGTTATTTGATCTTCAAAATGGATCCAAAAACAGTCACTGGCTAATAGCAGGAAACTAGAATGGATAGTTTAAACAGTTACTTAGTTAAAATGAGGAGCTAGATCCAAGTGACTCAATACCTTTGGATGCTTACTTCAGAAAGGTCAGTCATTGTATACCAGCAAAGTCACTTTAACTCCAGTGACAGGCAAGGGTCTGCAGCTCAGAGGTAAGAACTTACTACAAAATTTGGATATTTTTGGTAAATATAAACTAGTGGACTAGGGAAGAGAACTCTGGTGGTGAAATAGTAGAATCCTTATTAGTTAATAATATGCCGTGGGTTTCCAGAATCTCAGCTGTTAAAGTAATGAATCCCAAAAACGGTTCATAAATTCGATGACTGGTGGTGATGGTGAAGGTCTCAGTGGTAGCATAGGCATCTACTGCTGCTCATGCATTGCTGC
The DNA here is from genome assembly GCF_000956105.1 of Propithecus coquereli. Lineage (NCBI taxonomy): Eukaryota > Metazoa > Chordata > Mammalia > Primates > Indriidae > Propithecus > Propithecus coquereli. Next base: position 1,978,884 of record NW_012148764.1, read on the forward strand.
CTCCTGACATTTACAGCCATGATTGGATGGGTTACCACAATCAATGGAATGTGTTAGGAGTGGACAGTTATATGAAGGAGGCAGACGGATCTGATAACACATGGAGTTGGAGATCCGATAGTTCTATAATTTTGAACAGTTAACAAAACTTAAAAAGGGAGCAAGTTTGGCATCAAAGATGGTACAAATGGGGCAACTCTCCCCAAAAGGTACAAAGATTTCCACTCAATAGTAAGGCTGGAAAAATGTCAGAGATTTTTCCCATGTGGTTGGATATTTCCCAGGGTGTGAATTGCTGTAGTACTCTCTAGGGTGGGCACTCTTTACTGAGAATGGGTTCAGGTTAATTGTATAAAACAGACTCTTTTTCATGAATAGCTGATATAAGTGTTAGAGCAAATGTGTCAGAGTTCATTAGCAGCAAGTAACAAAAAAAATTCTTTTTTTAAAAAAGAAATCAACTAAATAAGGAATAGCTTACATTATTGAAGGAAAAGCTTAAAATCCAGGCCAGAGAAAGCTCAGGAACCAGACAGCTCTGGGGATCTAGATAAGAGAAACTAATGAGCGATGTTTTCAGAGTTTTTCCAGTAAAATGAAGTTAGCTGTTTTCAGCTGTGTGATGTTATGTGATAAATCTTCCATGTCTGATTGTTCCCCATGGGTCATACACATTCTGCTTGTCCAGGAGAGGGCAGGGCACTGTACTGAGAGATCTGTAGACATCTTGCAACAGGACGGGAGTGTCTCCCCAAAGGAGAAAAATTGAGTGATGTTGCCAATACCAAAGGGAATGCTGAACAGGCAAAACAATGGACGTGTCCTATAGCCCATGTTCATAATATCCATACAAAAACATCAAAAATGCCCTATTAATATAGTTACTCTACATACAACGTATCCATTTTTTTCCAAATTGAAACAAATTAAAGTCTAATGTGTTTATTTAACTTCACTTTCAAAATCTGTGAATGATGAACATTTTGTTCTGGCCCAGTTGCTTTCCTGTCATGATGTTGTGCGACCTATGGGTCTTAGATGAATTTACCCAGCACTAATAAAAATCATGTACAATAAGAACACACACACACACACACACACACACACACACACACACAAACACATACACACACATACGTAGGCATAACAAAGCAAGTAAGGAAGTAGAGGCCTCCTTTTTGCAATAGGTCATGAAGCCATTGCTTGAATCTGTGGCTTTCCTCCTCCATTATATTCTCAAAGTTCTCCTTGCTTTATAATAGCATCTTTAATGCTCTTTACCCCATTTTGTCATGATATACATCTTCATCTCTGAGGTTTCTGGACCCTTGGTTATCCTACCCTATAAGATTGCTATATCTTCTATATCAGTTATATGAAGAAATGCCCAGGGACTCTAAGTTTGCATCCATTTTTCCCTCTATTTGAAGTAGCAATTCTATTTTTTATTTAAAATCAGGGTTATCACCCTGGAAAACATTATGATTATATTCTTCCTACTCTCATTTTTTTTCTGTTTGTCTAGTGGCATGAGAAATGCCAATTGGCCAAATGGCAATCTGTAGCATCCAAATGAATGAATGACCACAAATCTCTGGTGAAAGCATTTTTCCATTTGGTATCAAAATTTCTATATACCAGTCAAACTGAGTAACAATTATAAAAGAACAATACAAATGTGAGGGTTATTATGTAACATCTTAGGAGGGGCCTCTCCCACTTTTTCCCCTTCTTAGACCCATACAGTCTGGTTAGGAGAGAAGCAGCAACATTTATTGGTCACAGATTTATACATTATCCAAATCTCTCTGCTGGCCCCATTGCTGCTTCTGGTTGGAAGGGTTCGTGATAATAATGATAATAAATTAAAAAACAACCACAGTGGATCTTTAGGGAATGAACTCCTTGCCTTAATTTTTATTATGAGTAAGTATCTTGGTTAAAGGTCATCATATTTACGATATCATGAGGGTATATAAAGTGCTTAGGAAGTCCACAGATGAGGGGACAAGAGAACGATTTCCATTACAGAATATGTATGTTTCAATGAAGACACATTGCTATTCTTTTCATTACAAAAAGGTAAAGTTTAATAAATAAGTGAATGGATAGCTGTGTGGATCCCTCAGAATATGACACTGTGAAGGTGGCTCATGGCTACTTGCTGCTTCTGGAACATGTCTGTCAGAAGTCAAATCAGGTCAGCCTCGGTAAAGTCCATATTGCTAAGCCAATGCCACACTAACATACACACAGCCAGGGTTTCATGAGATCCTTGAGAAAATCCTAGACCATCAGGGAACAGGGATAGTCTGAGATCTAGAGACAGGCTATCTGTCCCACCTTGTTATTTAAGAGCTTTTTTTTTCCACAGTGAGGGCCATTTGGCTACACCTTCATAATTAGCCGGGCATGGTGGTGTGCACCTGTAATCCCAGCTACTTGGGAGGCTGAGGCAGGAGTATTGCTTGAGCCCAGGAGTTTGAGGTTGCTGTGAGCTGGGCTGATGGCCACAACACTCTAGCCTGGGCAACAGTGTGAAACTCTGAATCAAAGAAAAAATAAAAAAAAAGGAGAATGTCATTGCTTGAGCCCAGGAGTTTGAGGTTGCTGTGAGCTGGGCTGATGGCCACAACACTCTAGCCTAGGCAACAGTGTGAAACTCTGAATCAAAGAAAAAATAAAAAAATAAAAAACTCTCAAACTTTGAGTCCATTCTAAGAAACCCACCTATAAATTCCTTCTCAAATCTTATCACCAATCTTCCAATCATGCTGCTTTGTCTGCTGATTTTCAGAGCAGCTCCAGAGTGAGGACTTAACCCCATTGCAATGAACTTCTGCTTGTTACCAGTGTGTTGTTCAGAACCACTTCTAAATGAAGATGGTAGGTTTTCATCCCCTGTCATCTCACATAGAGTACTCTCCATGAGGCCACAGGCATTTTTAGGGGTGGGATGACAGTGTGTATGGAGTACAGTTGCTAAGAGTGGGAACTAATTGCTCATGCACTTTACTGGACTGAAGAGCCTTCTCAGGCCTGCCCCATGTATACTTGGACCTGCCCAACTTAGTGATAAAGCAGAGCAGATAGTACTTAGTTCATGGACAACTCAGATACATGATCATCCAGCGATCGGGAGCCAGTGTTCAGTATCCATCTGCTTCCAAGAGGGAGTCAAGAACTATTTCCCAGAAGAAATAGATACTTACCAAAGGGGACATCGTTTCTTTCTAAAACTCAAGAGGTCTATGTTATAATTCTTTTCTCAGAGTTTAATATAAGTGCCATAAATACTTCCAATCCACACAGACATTTTAAGCACCATAATATCTGCCATGTCAAAAAAAGGGGCAGCATAGGGGAATAGACAGTGTTTCCACACCTGATGTGAAGGGATTGTAACAGAACATCCAAAAGTGATTTATGCTGCCTTTAAAATTCTGAATGAGCCCAGACTTCTGATTTATTTACTTATTTGGAGAAGGAGGTGAACAGTGTTGCAATTGATTTTTTATTTCAGAGGAGTTCTTCTGGAGCTGATTGTATTAGTTTTCTATTGCTGCTGTAGTACATTACCACAAATTTAGTGGCTTAAAACAACACAAATTTATTATTTTGCAGTTCTGTAGGTCAGAAGTCCAACACAGGCATCACTGGGCTAAAAAGCAAGGTGTTGGCAGGGCTGGTTCCTTTCTGGAGGCTCTAGGGGGAATCTGTTTCCTTTCCCATTCTAGCTTCTAAGAGCCGCCTGCATTCCTTAGCTGTTGATCCCTTTCTCCATCTCAGAGCCAGCAACATCACCTCCCCTGACTCTCCTTCCATCGTCTCATCTCTCTTTCTCTCTAGCCCAACCAAAACAGTTCATTGCTTTCAAGGACTCTTGTGATTACATGGGGCCTGCCAGGATATTCCAGATTGTCTATCTGTGAATTCACACTCTTAGTCACATCTGCAAAGTCTCTTTTGCCTTGGAAAATAACATATTTGCAGTTTCTTGGGATTAGAGTGTAGCTATCCTTGGGGGTTGGAAAGCATTATTCTGCATACCATGCTGATTAATCCTGAAAGAGGTGCCTTGAAGAGATAACCCATCAGAACCAGATGTCAGATACCATAAATCACCTGGTTCCTGTTTATTTGAAAGCTATCGTTCAGGTATTTTTTCAGTTTCATGAGTTGCCATCCAGCTTCCAATAAATTCTTTCTTAAAAATTAAATTAATAAGACTTAGTTATGCTTGCCTACCTAAGAAATTTATGCCACGGATTTGAAAGGGATTGTGGGATTAAGGGAAAGCAAGGACATCTCTCCATTAAGACAAATTGGCAAAGTTTGTAAAGCAGGCCAGAGCGGAGGAGGAGCTGGGATTCACTACAGATGATGCCATGTAATAAAGAAAGAAAGACTGAATTATGTGCTAATAGGAGTTAATGCCCTCTGCCAGGGGCAGGGGGAAATAACCAGAGACTGACTCCAAGTAGGAGTACAGCATATTCAGTCTGGCTACATGGGGACCTGAGAATCAAGGTGGTATCTCCTCGTGTTCAAAGATGTGGAAATGGAGGTTATAGATTTATCTGATACAAAATAAAGTCATTCCAGAAATTCCTGTCAGAGCCAAGGGGCAGAACAAGGTCGCCAGGTAAGTAAGAGCTGAAAGAAAGTAAATAAGGAACAGATTTAAGACATACAGTCAGGTCAGGTTATGGAACACTATAAGGCTCTGGACTTTGACTACAGAGGACCAGGATTGCCCCACTGGACACACTGGTGTCAAGTAGGACATCTCATTACTCTGCACATCCACACAGAAGCACATACGGTCCCTGAAACACAAAACTTCATTTTTAGGCTAAAAATTTGGATATCATTTCAAATATATTGGTCTTGGAGGGAGGATTCTCATTAAGTTGACCTGATATTTTCTTATGCAACCCAGAAAGGGTTGGGTGGATGGCTTGCAAATAACTGGTTTCTTATTAGGAATCAATTAAACGTAAGTGGGATAGGTTAGAGAGGAGACAGGGGCTATCTTTCTGAAGAATTCACATTCCCCTGGCACTCTGGCAGGTGCTTTTTGTCAAAGTTGTTAATGAGAGTGATATCCATAAATACTTGGCTTATTTGAGTAGCATCTTTTACTGTGTAGACTCTAACTTTTGCTGGCTGAGAGCAATTCATTCTGTACTCATTGAAAGATATGCTGTAGATATTTCTTTTTCTAAGTTGGTGCTCCCATCTCATTTTACCTTCTAGTCTATTTTGATTCTTCTCTTAACTATCTTCTTGAATGGCATAGGTTCTGTACCATTTTTTTAGTTTTATTTTTCACCTCTATAAACACAAATGGCTATTAGATGGCCTTAGCAAATCATTCACTCAATAAATATTTATCAAGCATCATGGCCAGGGATGCAAAGACAAAACAAACAAACAGACAAAAAAACCCATACTCTCTACTCCCATGATCCAAACAAATAAGAATTCAATTTAAAAAGTGTGATTAGTTGCGGGGAACGTGGCCAGTGTTCCCCACAAAAAACCAGGTCCCTTTGGTAGAGTTGCAAGGGATAAGGAAATAATAGAGAGAAATGGAAAATGGAAGAAATAAAAGAATACACTGAGACAAAGATATAGTTTTATAAGTTTATAAAGATTATAGGCAAAGCGGGAGCTCAGGGGGCTTAGACCTCTCCGTTGGTCTCGAAAGCCCCGAATGAGGTCTTACATGGTAACTTATAGGAAATAGTGAACAATTGTCAGGGGTAACAGATTTACATAACAGCAGGTAGTTCCTCTCAGGTTAACAGATTTTCAAAAGGCTTTTACAGAAGGCTTCTACAGATTCTTTAACTAATTCTATTTACGTGAGCAAACGGTTACAAAGTCTTTCAAAGGTTAATTTCTAAATTCTAAGGTAAGTTTATCATTTAAACAGAGGTGTTAAACAGAGATATGTAAGCTCCATGTTTATTAGGTTATTGTGAATGGAGACAGGTAGTCTAGAGTGGTTTAAACGAAAGCTTTGCTTTTAGCCATTCGGGAAGCTGTTGTTTCCGGGAAGCTGTTTGTTCCGGAGGGCACTCCATTGTCAGCTCTCAGCCTACAGTTTTTAACAGATTCACTTGTGCTTTACAAAGCAAATCCAATTCTTTAGGTCTGAGAAACGCGGCGCCTTGTGGGATACAGCCGCTACTGCCTTTCAGAGACGCCCTTCCGAGTGTAACAGCATTTGAAATGCAAACCAACATGTTCACATATTCTTTCAGGGAAAAGCTCTGTAAAACTCTTAAGACAAATCCTGTACCAAAACACGTTTAATATTAATTCATGGAGCGACAATTGGTATTTGCATAAATGCATACATAGATAGCTAAGGAGGTATGGGTGGGGGACTGAGGAGTGGGAACGGCGGGCAGGATGGACTGTCCCTGAAAGTCTTCAGTACGGATGGTAACATGTCTGAATCCATTTGATGCAGGAGTCAGTTGGGCAAAGTTGGCTGCATATTGTGAAGCCTGAGGGCCTGCGAGGGGCTTGGTATCATCTGGGAAGACTAAGTACTCCTGTGCAGTTGCAGCCTAACCATGAGAAAGTGAGTGTTGTGGCTAGATGAGATCTTGAGAAGTAGCCTGGAAAAGCTATCTGTTCAGTTAGCTGTCTCCCCTCACTGAAAATGCATAACACAAGCAACCTCAAGTTCTAACTTCTGGAAGGCAACAAGCTCCACAAATCTGTAAAAAGATATTTCCATGGCCTTACCTCCTTGGGTCTTGTTCAAAGGTTGACTCTTTATGGAGATCTGTACCACTTTTCATGCAATTAAATTATTCATTTAATTTAAAATCAAAACTGTCATTCTGCCTTCCTGACTTTACCAATACTTTTTACTCTGCTCTAATTCTATTTTTCATAGTACTTATATTCTAAAACTACTATAGAATTTACTTTTTTATCATGTTCATAGTTCACTGAGTCTCTCCTCTGCTAGAATAAAAAGCTCTGTAAAGACACAATCTCTTTTCTCTGATTTTCTCTATACATTTCTCTGATACATAGCAGGTGTCCAATAAATATTTACTAAATGAACAAACCCTACAGGATTTCAAACCTAAAGGCTATGCAGTATTTAAAGAACTGACATATGAGAACAGCAGGATCAGAGGCATAAAAGTAGGTAAGCACATGCCAAATTTGGGCTATGATTGAGCAGGTAATGTAGAACAGAAGTGGGAAGTTGAATGGCAAGCTATAGGCCTTGGGTGCCTTACATAGAATTTGGACTTCATCTAAAACCTTGTTGTTTTAGATAAGATGAAATCTAAATAAAGATTTTGATAAGAAATTCTTTTGATAAGAAATTAAAGAGCCATGTGCTTAATCTGAACTCTCTGATAGCAGCACCAATGGTGAGACCCTTCCAGAATGCTGAATGTATTATAAGCTTCACCTGCTGTTAGAGCAAAAGGAAAGAGATGTTAATTAGAAGATGAAAATGTGACTTAGGTGATGCTAGAAAAACAAAATTATGTATTTAGGAAAAAAAGAAAGAACATCTAGACATATAAAATCATCTTGGAGAGAAATTAAAGTAAAACAATTAAAGTAAAAAATAAAGTAAATGCAAAACAAGAACATGATTGAATAAAGAAAAGAAGAAAAAGTTTTAAGGAATGGGAACAGTGATGGACAGCGTAACAGGAAATGAGAAATCTAGTGAAAGGGTTGGAAGATGTTTGACATTAACAGTACAACAAAACCTATGAGACAAATTTGATTAAAATATTTTGAAGGCCATTTTTATTTTGTACATTTTTTCTACTATTCTCATTGGAAAAAAATGTCACTTTCCTTGTTCTGTATGTTATTGAAATTATAAAGTCCTGGGGTGACAAAACTCATTCCCCCCAACACTCTTATTTATTCAGCACAACCCAGACTTTATGTTGGCAACAAGCAGAGAAGATCCTGTCACTAATTATAGGTACAATGTCAGCTGAAAACAGCTGGGATGATAATGTAGTAGATTGGTTATTTTCCTGAAATTCATAAATTAAACAGGTCAATGATCTTCTGAAATGTTATGGAACATATTGTGAATATGTATGCACGATTTTCTGAAGCAAGGGTTCACACCTTATATTACTGTCTTAAGAGACTCCATGATCAGTGAATACCAGTTTGATGGTGAGTACACACATAAATGCACATATAAGAATAACATCTATTGGATGTTGGGCAGGGGGGAGGGG
>NW_012148764.1:1987448-1989436 GCF_000956105.1 Propithecus coquereli
AAGAGTGGCATGAATTTCAAGAGATTCCAAAGTTACTGGAAAAGTGGAGGCCTGGTTTCAGGGTTCCTGTCTTCTCCATATAGATATGTAATTCACATGGCACAATCTTTGCCTCTCTGTAGTTATGCCATTTCTTCTTCTAAACTGATAAATGTGAAGCAGTAACCATGGGAAAAAATATATGTTTTATATTTTCCTCTATAATTTATTTAGGTAAGATATATGTTCTATATGCTCTCTATATAAACACAGAACTACAAGTATTTAGAAGGAAATCTGACATAAATGAATGGACATGGAGAAATACAGTCTGAAAAGAAAGTTTTTGCAAGGTTCTGATCATGTTTATTTGTTTCAAATTCAGCTACCTAAATGCTGGTTGACTGCAAGGTTAATTACAGATGAACTAGAAAACGTATCCTCTACTTTGCTATTAAAAGAGAATTAAATACCTATTTGGGATTTTTTTTTGTAGAAACTAATTTTCAACTAAAATGTGAGTTTTAGAGCCAGTTTGAGTGCTATGAAATTTATTGCTGTTGATGGACTCATCTACAATGGCATCTTCTAAATCATATTTAATGGGATATAGTCTACGTTTTTCAACATGTGGTTTTTTTATTCATAGAGAGGCTGTATCATGATAAATATTATCTTAGAGTAGTAGTTTGGTTGTTAGGCTGACATGCATGTGACAGTACTGAGGTTTCAATTATCCACTTGCATCAATCAATCTTTTAGTTTTCAACACTGTTGCCTGCAGTAATGTCACAGCTTTTCTGTCAGACAGAAGAACTTTGCGGGAAATGTTATTCATTACAGCTGCAAATCTGTCACCGTGCCTGGCATGGCTTGTTAATGACAACATTTATTTCAAAGAGCCCTGTTTCGCTTTGTTGCAGGAGAGTTGACTTTGTGATCGTAAACTATAATGAAATGCCAAGAAGATGAAGTGAACAAAGTTTTCCAAAAATATACTAAAGTGAACCAAATCTGTTTAAGAAAAGAAGAAGAATATATTTGCATAACTATTTTTATGCCCTTACTTACACTTGCAAAAGAGCACCCTGGGAGACTGGAGAGCTGTGTTTGGGTGGTGTCAGAGAGATTCAAAGATTGTTCTTCCTCTTTGTTGAGATAAGATTTCAGGTGTACACAAATTAATTGGCCAGGCTTGGACAAACCGTAGAAAATATTTAGTAATGTGTTTTCTTCTGAAAGCCCTTTTATGAAAGCTGCACAATGACTAATAGTGGTGTATAATGATTCATGGAAACAAATATTTTTCGTGGTATTTTAAAAAATTGTATGAGAAAAGAGATACGGATTAGCTATATGAGTGATGGAGAAAAATGGAAGGATACAACTCAATTTAAACTGAGAAAGTTAATTTGTAGTTTGTCGATGGATAGACTAACATATAAGTTTCTCAGAAGTAAAAACAGCACTGCTGGTCATAAAGCTTCTGTTGGCAGGTAGGTTGGAGAAAAGGCCATAGTTCTTTGTATCTCTTCTTATCCAGGGATGAGAGATGAATCCATTTTTCCACCCCTTGAATCTGAGCTGGCCTTGACACTTGTTTTCACCGATAGAATAAGAGAAGCAAAATTACATCGGTTTCAAATCTGGGACACGGGAGGCCTTGCACACTTCCTCTTGCTCTCTTGGAGCCCAGCCACAGACCTAGGGGCTGACGTGCTGGAGAGCCTATATAGATACAAGATGAACTAGGGTGCTAGCTGAATGGTTTTATATTAGCCAACCCCATCATCCTGGCAGCTGAGCATAGAGGGAGGGTGAGCCCAGCCTAAGTCAGCAGTCAGAGCAGGACTGCCAACCCGCAGATTCTTGAGTTAAATAAATGGTGACTGTTGTAAGCCACTAAATTTTGGAATGGCTTTTTTTTGTTTGTTTGTTTTTATTTTTTTATTTCAGGATATTATGGGAGTACAGATGTTTAGGTTACATATGTTGCCCTTGCCCCCCGA
>NW_012148764.1:1997746-1999262 GCF_000956105.1 Propithecus coquereli
CGCAGGTTTGGTTTTTTCACATAATCCCATATTTCTTGTAAGCTTGTTTCTTTTTTCTTTATTTTCTGCTCAATCTCTGTGACTGACTTATTCTATTGGATGGAGCTGTCTTCAATCTCTGAGATTCTTTCTTTTGTTTGATCTACCCTGTTCTTGAGGCTTTCCACTGTGTTTTTTAGTTTCCTGAATAAGTCCTTCATTTCCAGGAGATCGGTTTGATTTTTCTTAATATTTCAATTTCTTTAGTGAATTTTTCTTCCAAGTCCTGGATTTTTTTTGTGGTTTCTTTGCGTTGGTTATTCATTTTTTCTTGCATATCTTTCAGTTTTCTTATAATCCATGTTTGAAATTCTTCTTCTGTCATTTTAGTGTTCTGAGTTTGGTTAATGTCAATTGCTAGGGAACTGTTGTTCTTCTTTGGGGGTGTGCTTTCCATTTGAGTCTTCATACTTCCAGAGTTCTTTCACTGGTTCCTTCCCATCTGGATCAGTTGTTCCTTCTTGCCTTTAGATTTTTGTTTGGATAATGACATGCCCTGTTTAGTCTCTGAGCCAGTAGGTCGTGTTTGTGGGTGAGATTCGACCATACCATTTATGATGAATCAGTAGCTGCAGTAAAAGGATGTGCAGGATGACCTCCCTGTCAGTAGGTGGCACTTGCTGGGAGGAGGGAGCTTCAGTGCTGTTTTTGGGTCCTGTAGCCAGCTCTTGTTCCTCTGGAGAGGCCCTCTTGTTCCTTGGGAGGTGGGTGGGGCCCTGGGACTTCCAAGTGTGTCCTTATTCTCCACCTCAGTGGGGGAGGTCTGCAAGTGAGTCTGGGTGGGCCTGGGTTGGGTAAGCTTTCCCTCAGGCTCCACAACTGCTGTTAGCAGGGGTCAAAGGTCTGTTCTTTGCTTCTGTGCAAAGCTGCCAACAGGGGCTGAAATGGCTCCACTCAGCTGAAAAGTCTGGGCTTGGAGGGTGGGGCTGTCCAGGACCCGGAACTCTGGAGCAGGTCTTGCTCCCCTCCACCCTCCCCCACTCCGTGGCCTCTCCCAGGCCTCTGCCAGCAAGCAGGACCTCAGGCCAATGGATCTGCCCAGGCTGTGATGTGGGCTGGGAGGTTCCCTACCCAGGATCACAGCCTGAGCTGGGTGCACAGCCCTCTTTTGGGAGAAGGGTTGGTGCTTAGTCATGCTGATGTGCCCCTGAAGGCACGCACTCCTCAGTACGCTCTTTCACAGATTTCCCTTCTGTGCCGAGGCGCAGTACGATCGTGACCTGGATGTACGGGGTCTGGTCTTCAGGTCTGTCCCCTGGGCCCTGGAGATCAATCCCTGACCCTGCCAGGGGGAGGGGTGCTGGTCTCGAATCACCTATAGGGTGCCCAAACTGGATCAATTTGATTCCACCGCAGGATTTGCCCTGCTCTCCTGGAGTTGCCAGGCAAGCAGGACCTGGGAGGGCTCTCGGTAGGGAGCTCGCTTTCTGAGTACCCCTCAGTCTGCTGCAGGGCCCCAAAAGGAAAGGTCCTGTTC
>NW_012148764.1:2006952-2008389 GCF_000956105.1 Propithecus coquereli
TAAATTATATTGAAGCAACCTGTCACGTGCTAAGTGTTAGCTATTAGTATCTCTGCAATATATTTAAATCAGGTAGTGTGGTGCCTCCAGCTCTGTTGATTTTGCTTAAGATTGCTTTAGTCCTTCAGAGTCTTTTATGGTTGAATATAAAATTTAGGATATTTTTTTCTATTTCTGTGAAAAATGTTCTTGGATTTTTTATAGGAATTGCTTTGGATCTGCAGATTGCTTCAGGTAATTTGAACATTTTAATAATATCAATTCTTCCAATCAATTAACATGGGATATCATTCCAGTTATTTGTTTCTTTTTCTATTTTTTCATAAATGTCTTATAATTTTTAGTGGATAGATTTTTTATTTCCTTAGATAAATTTATTCTGAAGTATTTTACTTTTTTGTGGTATCATAAATGGGATTTTTAAATTTCTTTTTCAAATGGCTCATAGTATATAAAAATACTACTGATTTGATTTTGTATCTTAAAACTCTACTGAATTCTTTTATTAGTTCTAACAGGTTTTTAAAAACTTCTAACAGTATGCTTTGATTTCTTTTTGTTTATTGTTCATGAATCATGAATATTCTTAATGGTATCTAGTCTGGCAAATTCTTTTCAGAAGGCTTCCAATTGACTTCACCAAGACACATCAGAGGAATCACTATCTATGGCAGCTGTAGCCTTATGAAATGTATTTCTTAAATAATAAGACTTGAAAGTCAAAGTTACTCCTTGATCCATGGCCTGCAGAGTGGATGTTGTGTTAGCTGGCATAAAAAGAACATTAATTTCCTTGTACATCTCCATCAGAGCTCTTGGGTGACTAGGTACATTGTTAATGAGCAGTAATATTTTGAAAGAAATTGTTTTTTTCTGAGCAGTAGTTCTCAACAGTGGCCTTAAAATATTCAGTAAATCTTGCTATCACAAATGTGCTGTCATCAGGCTTTGTTGTTTCATTTATAGAGCACAGGCAGAGTAGATTTAGTATAATTCTTAATGGTTCCAGGATTTTCAGAATGATAAATGAACATTGACTTCAACTTAAAGTTACCAGCTGCTTTAGCTCCTAACAAGATAGTCAACTTGTCTTTGAAGCTTTGAAGGTAGGCATTAACTTCTCTTTCCTAGCTTAAAAGTCCCAGAAAGCATCTTCTTCCAAGAGAAGGCTGTTTTGTCTACCTTGAAAATCTGTTGTTTAATGTAGCCACCTTCATCAATGATCTTAGCTAGATCTTCCAAATAATTTGCTGCAGCTTCTACATCAGCACTTGCTGTATTACTTTTCACCTTTATGCTATGGAAACATTTATGTTCCTTCCTTAAACCTTATGAACAACCTCTGCTTGCTTCAAACTTCTTTTGCAGCTTCCTCACCTCTCTTAGCCTTCAGAGAATTAAAGAGTTAGTACCTTGCCCTGTATTAGGCTTTGGCTT
>NW_012148764.1:2008439-2010906 GCF_000956105.1 Propithecus coquereli
TATCTTAAAGAAACATTTTATTCGGCATAAAAAGATATTCCCTAGCTTATTAAACAACAAATATTCTTCCTACTAGTAGGAAAATACAAAAGACTAAAGGAAATCTAAGGTAGCAGCCTCATTGGTAGTAGTAACTGTATACACACCTATTGGATACTTTGAAGCCATTTAAAGGCAGATTATTATGGATTGATTTGTCATCTTCCCAAAGCTTGAGCTACTGAAACTCTTGAAGCTTCCCTTGCCAGAAAGTGGACAAGCTGCATAATTGTTGCTTGCTAATTTTCCTGGGAGAAAAACATGAACTCACTTTGTCTAGACATGCTGATTATAATCTATCAAGCAATGATTAAAGAGTAATACTCTTCTTCATTATACAGAATGTTAAAGAGACCCTTGAATAACAATCAGAATTCTTGAAACACAGAACATAAAGGGTCCCAGCCCATAATATATTTTCTGTGTAAAAAAGACTTTATAAGAACTCATATGCAAAAGAAAAGTGATGACAAATTCTCCATTCCTGAGAAAAAGATAATGAAGCAACAATCATGTTGTAAGAACCTAGTTCCAAGGAATTTAAAATTAGATATCACACTATCCAGTCTTGACAATAATTTAAATGTAAATATTTCCAGTAAAAACTTAATGTATATAAAAATATATGTATAATATAATCTCACCTGGATTAATCATGGCATTAGCTCCAGTACTGATATTATAGGTGCCATACTAACACAGAGATTTTTATGTCATTATTATTTCATCTTTGATTCTGTTTATATTTATTTTTCATGTATATATTTCTTTGGTCTTTTCTGCTGGGTTTTACTTACTTTAGAGGACAGAATATATCTTCTTAGCCTTTCTTGTCATTGCAGCTGAATAAATATCTATTCAATTCTAATCAATAATTTATTGATTGACAAAGGAGTGCTACAGAATATAAATGATCAGTTTCCATTATTCCTCACTCATATAATTCATCATTGTAGGAAGTTGATCTATTCCTACTAAACCTTTCTCATAATTTCTCCCCCATACAAATCTTCTCATATGCATCCTGCCATATTGATCAACCTCAGGCCCCTCAACTCATAATGTTAACTCTGTATGAGACTCCTCTGGCAGTTAATTTTATGACAAAGACTATGTATTGCTATATTTACTGTATTTTCCTTCATCATTAACTTGCGAAGTATTTATCTCTTCTCTCTGTGAATAGTTTGGGAACTCCTTGAGTGTAGGGCAGTGTCTTATTTATTTATGTGTCATTTAATGTGCCTTCCTCCAGTCCTCTTATGTGCCATATATTTGCGGATCAAAAAAATCTATTGATTCTGAAAACAAGTAGTAGTAGCTGATGTGTCAATTTGCCACTAAGATTTTTATAAACCCCAACGGTATGTATGTCTACCAACTCCTTTATAATTGTCTCCCTTTCCCCCACCTTTTTTGGAGTAGGTTTAAAATGATCATTATAGTATGAAAAATGCTTCTGTCCCCCCTCCCCCCTTCAAATTAGCAGGTGTCTGCTTAGGAGACCAAAAAAAAGTCAAAGTAATGAACATATAGGTTAAAGTTTTAACAGACAGCTTGATTTTTAAAAAAATCTAACACATTTTAGTTAAAGATACATTAGTGATATCAGGATATCAGGATGTCAGGATATCAGGGTATCAGTGATATCAGGAGTAACACCCAGGATACATGATTTATTCAGGTCTCCTCTGATTACATCCAAGAGCCCACTGGCTGATTTCATTGACTCATTTTTGAGCATGTCTCACTGTAAGACAGGGGATGTACTCAGGACTGACTGCATGATAGTTATCAACTATCACCAGACCATTTGAAAGGGAAGTATACTTGCTGCCAACTGTCGGTGCCAGATGCAATGGAAAATTGCTTTACAGATTGCTCACAAATTGCATTGATATAACTACTGAAGAGTTTCAATAATTTATACTAATTGAGCAGGGGCAAGTTTGAAAAGTCAGACACCTTAGGGAAAATAAGAGATGAAATTTCTTAACTTTCAGGTTTCTAGATTTGCACAAACTTGGTTAAAGAAAGGTTTCAGGAGGCATTTGCTTTGATGAACAGATGAATGATTTATAAGCATCTTCATTGTGTGTTTATAAACAAGTGGAGAATGAATCTAGGGGAATGAACAGTAAGACAGACTCAGAAATTTAAATGACCTTCTCTAGGCTGAAATATTGAATTAGTATAGTAAAATGAAATTCTTTGGGGATAAATCTATAGTTCTTTATTCATTTTTTTTGTAAAAGCCCCCAAATTTTTGACATGTGGGAGCTGGATAAGTCATGGCTAAACAGTAGCACTATTGAAAAACAGAAATACAAACAGACAATAGACTCCTCAGCACTACTGAGGCCTTGAAACTACAATATTGTGTCCAGTTTTGAATATCACAGGATAGAAAAGCTATTGGTAGATGAGC
>NW_012148764.1:2010956-2012103 GCF_000956105.1 Propithecus coquereli
CTCCACCTACCCTTGTCGCTGGTCTCCAAGCCTCTCGGGGACCTCTCTCCTTCCAGTTCTCCTCCGCAACGTCTTCCCGTGGAGTCTCCTTGTAGTTTTAGGCACCCTTCCTTCTGACCCTCACCCGATCTATGTTTTTCTGCTAGTTTATTTTTTTCACTTTCTTCTGAAATCTGTCCTTTTTGCATAGACACTCTGACTGGCGGCTTTTCTCATCCACCATCTTTGGGACCTGTGTTCTTCTGGAATGGTTTGTTATTTCAGCTTCTTTATTTGGAAGATAAGGGTATTAAACCAAATAATCTTTCAGTTTGTTTTGAGACATTTCTTTTGTAGATCATATGAAACAAGATGAAAAGACTATAAAAGGAGATGAAGTTATGACATAAAAAATTCATAATGTCTTTGTAAAAAATTAAAATCTCAATATGAATATAAGTGCTATTGTCTATCCCATCCACATTTTATATGATTTCTTTTTCTGTGTGTATCTTTACATATCACTGGGTTTCTAAAATCCTGTATTGTTTTCTCTATACTTACAACAGAAATTCTAAGGTCTTCAGCAGGATATGGATGGACTCACCACATTATTTGTTCCTTTCTGAATATCCAAGTTTCCTCATCTCTTCTTGGCTTTGTATGCTTTTACCTTATTTTTAAGTATGCTCTTCTTCATCTTGTTTATCTGGTGAATTCCTTCTTCAAAGATGACTTGAAAAGTCATCTCTGTGAAGACCCTCCTAACTCCCTCAGTTGGAGATATGTGTTACATAGACACTTTTATTATGGCTTCTACTGCATTGGATGGTGATTTTTTTATTTATATGGTTGTTTCTTCTCTTAGATCATGAGATTTGGGGAACATTCCAACATTAGGGAAAACAGATAATAACCAATTATACTATCCTAGCATAAAGATATGCATATTAATCACATAGAAGAAAAAAGAAGGAATAATTGATTTCTAAGCTTAGTATAGATAAAATTTATTTACCACTTTTTTTCAGTGATCTCACTGGTTTGCCTTAAACACATTACCCTAGTAACAATATCTTAAAGAAACATTTTATTCGGCATAAAAAGATATTCCCTAGCTTATTAAACAACAAATATTCTTCCTACTAGTAGGAAAATACAAAAGACT
>NW_012148764.1:2014675-2049532 GCF_000956105.1 Propithecus coquereli
ACCTAGAGGTAACTATTGAACATGACTTGGTATGTATCTTTAAGAACTCTTGAACACTTTCACATCGATGTTCATACATGAACACACTCAGGCACACTTATAAAATGTAGTTACACTGAAAGTGCTGTGACGTAAACTTTTTTACTTTAACGTTGGTCAGTGTTAGGGCCAAGGGAAAATTTCCCCTTTGACCTCTGAAGTTTCGCTGGAAATCACTGACAAAGAGGCAAATTAATAGGAGAAAAAGCATACAACTTTATTAACATATATGAAAGAGCCTTCAGAATGAAGACCCAAAGATACAAGGGACATTGTCCATTTTATGATTAGGTTTAATGATGTATGGATAGCCATGTAGAAATATGATTGGACAAAAAGAATGTGATCTAATGCTAACAGACTGAGTAGAGAAATCAGCAAGGCCTGTCTGTCTAGATTCTTCTTGCCCTCTCTGAGCATGCATTTCTTCCTTCTGGGTATGGGGCAGGACCCGCTCTGGAATGGGTTCTTATGACCTATAGTCAAACAAAGTAGGTCAGATAATTTCTTTATGGCCAGGTTTTACACAGAAAGGTGGAAGGAAAGTTAGAGTAATATTTTCAGGTTTTATGGCTGGCTTTGGGACAAAAGGATTCTGATTTCTATAACTCACCTTGGGGAAGAGGGATTCTACTTTCTATGATTAGCCTCAGGGGCGAATGTGACTGAGAGACAGGAGGGCAGGAGAGGGTCAGAGAAAACCTTTTCCTTCTGAGGCTGCTTCTGAGGCCTTAATTTTGGGGTATCGTTTCTGAGTCCCAATATCAGGGGTAAAGAACAGGAAAAATATAGCTTTCTATTGGGAGCTAAATTTAGAAAGACATGCAATAAGTAAGAAGTATGGATGATCCTGATCAGAGAAAAAATTATAATAGTTACTGATAGAGTGATTAATATTTTGGCAAATGCACTTTTCAGGTGGTTCTGTAGGAGGTCATACATATTAGAGAATATGCTGTTTGAAATTTTGTATTTTGTTTTTAGAAATAGAAGGAGTTGAATCGGTAGAATCAAAGAAAACATGACTTGGTCATTAAAAAGAGTGTGTTCTGTTTATCAAACTGTTTGGAAACGGAGGGAGGGGAAGTTGAGTGGAGTCGGAGCAGAGGACAATGACTGAGGTCCTGTGGGGAAGAATTTAGGTCAAAGTTACCAGGTTGGTGACCTTCTGAGCACTGAGGTACCTGTTGTTTTCACCTGGCACTTTCATAGGTGTCATAAAGCAAACATTTCCTTACCTGTCCTCACTATTGACCCAGTTATCTGGAGGAAATTCAGGAGTGAAAGATGGTGATGTTCACATTACATTGCACGTTATCACATAAATCTTTTTATGTTATATCTCTCTATGTCATGAATATTTTTGTTTTTAATGGTTGCCAAGAAATTTGCTGTAATATTGTACCTTATTTATTAAGTCAAACCATTCTTGATAGTCTTTAAGACATGTGGTAGGCAGAATCATGGCCTTCCAAAGATATCTCTATCCTAATCCCAAGGAACCTGTGAATATATTAGGTTACACGGCAAAGTGGAATTAAGGTTGCTGATGGAATTGAGTTGGTTAATCATCTGAACTTAAAATGGAGAGATTACTTTATTATCTGGATGGGCCTAATGTAATTAGAAGAGTCATTAAAAGTGAAGGAGGGAATCTGAAGGGAGTGGGAGGTGTCTGCATGAGAAGTACTCCAGACCTTGATGGCTTTGAAGACAGCAGAAGGGGGCTGTGAGCCAGGGAAAGCAAGAAGCCTCTAGAACATAGAAAGGCAAAGACACCAATGCTTCCCTAGCGCTAATAGAAAGGAGACCACACTTGCTCTTAGCCTGTTGAGATCTAGCTCAGATGCTGACCTATAGTACTGTAAACTTATATTAATAAATCTGTGTTGTTTAAACACTAACTTTTTGCTAATTGTTACATCAGCAATAAAAAGGTAATACAAGTTCCCTTTTTAGCTAATTTAGAGGCTTTCCAGATTTCGGTCTAGACCCACTCCAATTCTCTGAGTAGTCTTTTCAACTGTAAATAATTTCACTACATCTCTTCTTAAAACCCTTAAGTGGCTTCAAATTGCATTTAAGAATATAATTTAAACTCTTTTCAAGGAGCTATAAGGCGCTGCAGGATCTAGTCCCTATCTACCGCTCTAAGGCCCCTTAAGCCATTTTTCTCCTTACTTTGTTATCCCATCCGACACTTGTTTAAGTTCTTTAAACAAGTCAAGTTCTTCATATCCAGAGGCTGAAGGCTTAGTGGTTAAGCACAGACTCTACAGCCAAAATGCCTAAATTTGAATCATTGCTCTCCTGCTTACTAGCTGTGTGACCTTGGGCAAGTCACTTTACTTCTCTGTCTCTTTCTTCATCTGTAAAATCAGATTAAATATATATCTATATTTAAAATATATGGAACAGGTCCTGGCACACAGTAAGCACTATGTAAGTGTTTGAGATTATAGTGTAAAAAGGCCTGTCCCTGTAGGACTCTGATCCCTGCTCTTTACATAGATTGCTGTTCCTCATCCATCAACTCTCATCTTGAAAGTCATCTCACAGAGGTTTCCCCAGATATCTCTATACAGTCGGCCCCTTCCACTCTACATTTTTTTATTACTTTCTTTTAAGTCACTTATCACCATTTGAATTATATCGGTAATTTTCACGTGTGCTAGTGATTTTTTAATACAACTATTTTTTATCTACATATTTTTCTTTTATATTTCAGCATATTATGGGGGTACAAATGTTTAGGTTACATTTATTGCCCTTGCCACACCCGAGTTAGACCTTCAAGCATGTCCATCGCCCAGATGGTATGCATCGCACTCATTATGTGTGCATATACCCATCCCCTCCGCCCCCCTCCCATCTGCCAGACAGCCGATGAATGTTATTGCTATATGTGCACTTAAGTGTAGATCAGTTAAAATCAATTTGATGGTGAGTACATGTGGTGCTTATTTTTCCATTCTTGGCATACTTCACTTAGTAGAATGGGCTCCAGCTCTATGCAGGATAATACGAGAGGGGCTAGATCACCATTGTTTTTTGTGGCTGACTAGAACTCCATGGTATACATATACCACAATTTATTAATCCACTCATGTATTGATGGGCACTTGGGTTGTTTCCATATCTTTGTAATTGTGAATTGTGCTGCTATAATCATTCTAGTGCAAATGTCTTTTTTATAGAATGACTTTTGTTCTTTTGGGTAGATGCCCAGTAATGGGATTGCTGGATCAAATGGTAATTCTACTTGTATCTCTTTGAGGTATCCCCATATTGCTTTCCACAGAGGTTGTACTAGTTTGCAGGCCCACCAGGAGTGTATGAGTGTTCCTATCTCTCTGCATCCATGCCAATATTTATTGTGTTGGGATTTTTTGATAATGGCTATTCTCATGGGAGTTAAGTGATATCTCATTTTGGTTTTGATTTGCATTTCCCTGATGATTGGAGGTGTTGAGCGTTTTTTTCATATGTTTTTTGACCATTATTCTGTCTTCTTTTGAAAAGTTTCTGTTCATGTCCTTTGCCCACTTTTTGATAGGGTTGTTTGATTTTTTTCTTGCTGATTTGCCTGAGTTCTATATAGATTCTAGTTATCAGCCCTTTATCGCATGTGTAGAATGCAAAAATTTTCTCCCATTCTGTAGGTTGTCTGTTTGCTCTCATGATAGTTTCCTTGGCTGTGCAGAAGCTTTTTAATTTGATCAGGTCCCATTTATTTATATTTGTTGTTGCTGTGCTTGCCTTTGGGGTCTTCCACATTAATTCTTTGCCTAGGCCAATGTCTGTAAGAGTTTTTCCAACATTTTCTTCTAGAATTCTTATAGTTTAATGCCTTAGGTTTAAGTCTGTTATCCACCATGAGGTGATTCTTGTGAGAGGTGAAAGGTGTGGATCTTGTTTCAGTCTTTTGCATGTGGCTACACAGTTTTCCCAGAACAATTTATTGAATAAGGATTCTTTTTCCCAGTGTATATTTTTGTCTGGTTTGTCAAAGAGTAGATGACTATATGAGTATGATTTTATATCTGAGTTCTCAGTTCTGTTCCATTGGTCTATATCCCTGTTCTTGTGCCAGTACTATGCTGTTTTAGTTCATATAGCCTTGTAGTATAGTTTAATGTCTGGTAAATTGATGCCTCCCAATTTGTTCTTTTTGCTTAAGATTGTTTTTGCTGTATGAGGTCTTCTCTGGTTCCATACGAAGTGTAGAATTATTTTTTCTATAGTGTAAAAAATGATGTTGGTATTTTAATAGGATTGCATTGAATCTGTAGGTCACTTTGGATAGTATAAACATTTTAACAATGTTGATTCTGCTGACCCGTGAGCATGGTATGATTTTCCACCTGTTACATCCTTTTTAGGTAAGCCCCGTCTATGCCTATTTTGTTAAGTGTTCTTATCATAAAAGGGTGTCGAATTTTGTTGAATGCTTTTTCTGCATCTATTGCGAGAATCATATGGTCTTTGTTTTTGGTTCTATTTATGTGGTGAATTACATTTATAGATTTGCATATGTTAAACCATCCCTGCATCTCTGGGATGAAGCCCACTTGGTTATGATGGATTATTTTTTTGATAAACACCTGAATTAGATTTGCTAGGATTTTGTGGAGAATTTTTGCATCTATATTCGTAAGGGATATTGGTCTGTAGTCTTCTTTTCTTCTTCTGTTTTTTCCTGGTTTTGGTATTTGGGTAATGTTGGCTTCATAAAATGTGCTGGGGAGGATTCCTTCCTTTCTCGATATTGTGGAATAATTTTTACAGGATAGACACCAGTTCTTCTTTGTAGGTGTTGTAAAACTTGGGTGTGAAACCATCTGGTCCAGGATTTTTCTTTTTAGGAAGGTTTTTTTTATTGCTGTTTCAATTTTAGTCCTTGATATTGGTCTGTTCAGGAATTCTATTTCTTCCTGGTTGAGCCTAGGGAGGCTGTGTGTTTCTACAAATTTGTCCATTTCCTCCACATTTTCCAGTTTATGTGCATAGAGGTTTTTATAGTATTCATAGATGATATTTTGTATTTCCATGGTATGAGTTGTAATTTCTCTTTTTTCAGTCCTGATGTAGCTTATTAGAGTTCTTTCTTTTCTGCTTTTCAATAATCTAGCCAAAGGCATGTCAATTTTGTTTATTTGTCAAAGAACAAACTTTTTGCTTTATTAGTCTTCCATATAGTTTTTTTTATTTTCAATTTCATTTAGTTCTGCCCTGATCTTAGTTATTTCATTTCTTCTGCTGGGTTTGGGGTCTGTCTGCTCATCCTTTTCCAGTTCTTTGAGATGATTCATTAGATTGTTTATTTGTGATCTTTCTGTCTTTTAGTTGTAGGCATTTATGGAAATAAGTTTTCCTCTCAGCACTGCTTTAGCTGTGTCCCACAGATTTTGATAACTTGTGTCTCCTTTGTCATTTAGTTTAAAAAATCTTTTGATTTCCATCTTTACTTCCTTGTTTATGAAGGAATCGTTCAGCAGAAGGTTGTTTAGTTTCCATGACTTTGTGTAGAGATGAGAGTTTCTGTTGGAGTTGATTTCTAATTTTATTCCACTGTGGTCTGAGAAGATTCATGGTATAATTCCTGCTTTTTAAATTTTTGAGACATGCTTTGGGGCCTAGGAATATGGCCAATCTTAGAGAATGTCCCATGAACTGATGAGAATAATGTATATTCAGTGGTTTTTGGGTAGAATGTTCTGTAAATGTCAGTCAGGCTCATTTTTTCTAGAGTTCTGTTTAAGTCCATTGTTTCTGTGTTAATTTTTTGTTTGGAGGATCTGTCCTGTGCTGTCAGAGGGGTCTTGAAATCCCCATCTATTACAGCGTTGCTGATAATCATTGTGTTTAGATCAAGTAGAATTTGCTTTATGAATCTGGGTGCACCTGAGTTGGATACATAAATATTTAGAATTGTTATATCTTCTTGTTGAACTGTACCCTTCACCATTATATAGTGAGACCCTCTTTGTCTTTCATTACTTTTGTTAATTTAAAGACTAAGTTATCTGAAATCAAAACTGCCATGGAAACCTTCTTTTGGCTTCTGTTTGCTCGAAATATTGTTTTCATTCTCTTTACCTTGAGTCTGAATGCATCCTTGCAGGTTAGATGTATTTCCTAAAGACAGTAGATACTTGGCTTGTGTATATTTATGTATTCAGCCGCCTATGTCTCTTTAGTGGGCAGTTCAAGCCATTCATATTTATTGAGAGTATTGATAAGTGGAACAGATTTCTGTTCATACTGTTGAGTTGAACTTTGTTGCCTTGTTTTCTCTCTTGAACCGTTGTGGTATCTGGCCTTTGACCTTTAGCTTTTGGGTGATTTTACATCGTGAGTGTTTATTGTGCTGATCCATGTGTAATGCTGTTTTGAGTACTTCCTGGAGGGCTGGTCTTCTCTTGGTGACTGCCCTCCGTCTTTGCTTATCTGAGAATGTCTCTATTTCTCCTTCGTATGCAAAACTTAGTTTTTCAGGATATAAGATTCTAGGCTGGGCATTATTCTGTTTGAGAAGAGTGAAAATGGGGCCCAGTCTCTTCTTGCTTGTAAGGTTTCAGTTGAGAAGTCTGGCATTATTTGGATGGGCTTTCCTCTGTATGTTATCTGATTCTTTCACCTTACAGCTCATAGGAGGGCCTCTTTAGTGGATATTTTGGTCAGTCTGATGACTGCGTGTAGTGGTGTCTTCCTGTTTGCAATGAATCTCCAAGGAGTCCTTTGAGCTTCTAGTACCTGGATATATAGATTTTTAGCAAAGCCTGGGAAATTTTCCTCTATTATAACCTCAAATAGCTTATGCAACCATTGTGTATTTTCTTGTTCACCCTAAGGGATGCCTGTAAGTGTCATGTCAGGCTTCTTCACATAATCCCACATTACTTGTAGGTTTTGCTCTTTTCTCTTATTTCTCTCCTCTATCTCTGTGACTGACTTATTTAATTGAAAGGTGTTATCTTCAATCCCTGAGATTCTTTCTTCTGTTTGATCTACCCTGTTCTTGAGGCTTTGCACTGGTTTTGTAGTTTCTTAAATAAATTCTTCATTTCCAGGAGTTCAGGTTGATTTTTCTTTAATATTTCAATTTCTTTAGTGAATTTTTCTTCCAAGTCCTGGATTTTTTTTTTTTTGTGATTTCTTTGTGTTGGTTATCCATTTTTTCATGCATATCATTGAGTTTTCTCACAACTGATGTTCAAAATTCTTCTGTAATTGTAGTTTTCTGAATTTGATTGATGTCCATTGCTAGAGAGGTGGTGTTCCCCTTTCGTGGTGTGGTTTCCATTTGATTCTTTGTACTTCCAGAGTTCTTTTGTTAATCCCTTCCCATCTCGATCAGCTGTTGCTTCCCACCTTTCAGTTTTCGTCTGGAAAATGACACACCCATTTTAGACTCTGAGCCAGAAGGTGGTGTTTAGGAGCAAGGCAGATTGCAGCTGCTGCCTACCAGCCTGGATGTGTGCGCTTCTATGGTTTCTTGATCTGCAGCTAAGGGGAGCCTCTGATATGTTATTCAGGGTTCTTCCACCACACTTAGGAGACTGCTCCTGATGGGGGGGTGGTTACTTGGTGTACCAGCTGTCACCTCTGGCCAGGATTTTCCTTCCCTGACCACGAACCCCACTGTTGGCAGCTGACTGGAGGCGGCAATCCAGCCCCAGAGTTATGATCCTACTGGATGATCTAAGCTGGTCTGGCCAGCAGAGTCACTGGGCTGTTGACTATTGATCTGGGCCAGGGCCCCACAGATTCATACCAGTCACACGGGAAAAGTGGCTTTTCTTTTCTCTCCCTACCTCCAGTGGTGGAGCCTACCACTTTCTGCACAAAAGTTGCTGGTCAGGGGACTGGGTGGAGCCTCAGACTGCCCAGGCCCCACTACCCCAGTGCCTCAGTGCCTGTAAATCCTGCAGACGTTAACCTCCCATGACTGGGAAAGTATTCAAAATTCACCCATAAAAATGGGCCTGGCTAGTTGACTATAGGTTGTGGAAGGGCGGAGCTGTCACAAGAGTCCCTGGGGTGGCAGAAGGGTGCTGCCCCAACCATAGTGCCCCACAGTGTCTGGATTGTGGACCCCAAAAATAAGGGCTGCCCGGCTGCAGAGTGCTGGCACTGGGGGCGACTATTCAGAGTTGGCAGATGCTGGACTGGGGAACTGAGTCATCAGGACACCCCGCTGTCTCTTTTTTGTAGCCCTCCAGCAATCTCATGCCTGTCTGGCAGGAGATCTTGCTCTTTCTAACCCGCCCTGAGCCTGCCTAATCATCTGCAGTGGTTTCCCAGGTAAAGTCCCCTTTTCAGTATTCACCTCTGTTGTTCTGGTTCTGCTGACTGCCAGAGGCAAGGTGCCTGTCTCCTAACTCCCTCCAGTGGTAGGTCAGACCAGTCCCTCCACCACCCAGTGCAGTCCTAGCACAGAGCTCCAGGGAGTTCAAGATGCTTCCCGCTATTGTCCTCTCCACAGAGCCCAACGTCTCCTGCCACAATTTTGCACCAACTTCAGGTAGGTGCCTGTCTGATTGGGTGTGGAGGTCAGTGGGGAAGCAGTACCTTCTCCTGCCTGTCGGATCCTGCTGCTGGCCTGGCGGGCGCAGACTTTCCAGGTTCTATTCTCTATTGTTTATCTCGCACTCTCCAGACTTTGCGATCCTATCTCCCATTCACCTTTTTTTTTTTTTTTTTCCTGTGTTGTGTGTCCCACACTGTTTCTCTGCTGTTTCACAACGCTGTTCTTGCAGGGGAGTGATCCACTCATGTGTAGCAGACCAAGTTCTACACCTCTTTCTCTGCGAGCAGGAAGCCAGGAGGTCACCTTTACTCCACCATTTTCCAAAATCCTACATTTGGTTTTTTATGTATCAGTTTTACTTCCACCTTTGCATCTTAATTCCTGTAAGGGTGAGAGTTATGTTTGTTTTTTATAACTCTTATGTGCTCAGTGCTGAGCATGCATTTGGTTTATGGTGGGTGTTGGTTTCCTGCCCTTCTTGGACATAGGATTCTTATCTTTACAAGCCCCCTTGCCTATCTTGATGAGCCTGCTTGCAGTTGGAAAGGGCTATGTTTTAGCCAATGGTAGACATGACATATAATTGCCAATGTGATGGTCTCCAGAGCTCTCTTTCCATGTTTTGGTGTAGAGGTGTCACAAGATGGATGCACCCTGAAGTACTGAGGTACTGCATAGCGGACAGCCTCCCTGGAGAGTTGCTACACTCTGTGTGAGAGAAAAACTCATGTTGGAATAAGATCCTGTGATTTGGGTGTCATTTGTTACTTCAGCATAACCTAGTCTATGTGACTGATATAGTTCGAGATTGTATTAGTTTGCCAGAGCTGTTTTCTCAAAGTACTACTGAGCAGTTGGCTTAAACAATAGATATTTATTGTCTCACACTTCTGGAGGCTTGAAGTCTGAAATGACGGGGTTGGTGATGTTGGTTCCGTTTGAGAGGTGAGAGGGAAAGATCTATTCCAGGCCTCTCTCTGCTTTGCTTATTCATAGCCATCTTCTCACTGTGTGTATTTCATCATAGCATTTTCCTTCTATGCTTACTGACTCCATATTTCACCCCCTGTTTTAAGGACACCAGTCTTAAAAAAAGATGAAGGCTCACCCTACTCCAGTACGATGCCATCATAACTAATTATATCTGCAATAATCCTATTTCCAAATAGGGTCACATTCTGAGGTACTGGGTATTAGGGCTTTAATATGTGAATTGGGGAGGCACAATTCAACTCATAATAGTGATGATTATATACACACATTGAATGGATGAACAGTTGAAGATTTTTTTAAAAGGATCTCTAACTCTTTGCCTAGTATCTTTTACCTCACATTCTCCCTCATTACTGATTTTTCCAAATAACTGAAGTATGCCTCTTTAGATGTCTTAAACTTAAAAACAAAAACAACATTTATAAGAGAAGTTTGTTTAGCTCCCAAGGTTTCTTGTCTCTACAGACTTTGTTCTTAATCATTATGTTTAACACCCACCTCATCTCTGTGATTAATATCTAATCGTTACCTCTTCCTCTATTTTTAGTTATTGTTAACTTACTTTGAATTGAGGACTGGGGTTCCTGGATTTGTCATTTAGTAAGACCTTGGACAAGTTTACTAACTATGACATTTACTAACTATGACTTTAGATATAGTTTACTAATATTAATTTTGACTTTGTGCAAGGTATACCTCTTCTTGAATCTCAGGTTGTATATCTATAATAATATGAAAATAGTATACTGATATCAAGATTTCTGTGAAAGTTTATAAAAAACAACAAATCTAAGATATCTAGCATAGAGCAGGCACATGAGGGATGCCTGAATGTTAGGTATTAATAATAACAATGTTAATAATAGCAACTAACATTTATTGAGTACTTGTTATGTGCTAGGAGCTATTCTAAGTGCTTAATAAATACTAGCTGACTTAATCTTCATGATTAGCTTGATGATGTTGGCACTGCTATTTCTTCTGATTTTTAGAGAAAATTGAGGCACAGAGAGTTTGAGTAATCTTCCCAAGGACACAAACATAGTAAGTAGCAGAGCCAGGATTTGAACTCATATAGTCTGACTCTAAAGCAGCATAAAAAACTAGGCTTATTAAAAATAATATGGAAAAAAAACCACAGAAATATCAACTACCACCAAAACCTAAAGAACTACTGAAACAGCTGCAGAAACCTTTGGAGGTGAAACACTTTTAGACTGCCAAGGTTTTTGTCTCAGAGAAAGTTTTTGCTTTTATCCAAGTGGAGTTTTATACTTTTGAAGTTAGAGACAATTAGCACTCTGACCTCAAGGAACATGGATTTTTACTCTGTGCCTTTTTATTAAACTTTTAAATCCAGGTTCCATCTTCCAGGTAGTTTCACAAAGGGAGAACAAATGGAGAGTTGACAAATTAAAATCACAGGAATTAGCCATCTGGAAAAGGCCTACTGTGGCAGAGCTAGCCTGAAGCAAAACTTTGAGTAGATGATGCCCAATGGTGGGTCCCAAAGGTCAGGGCTGTGCGGTTTCTTCTAACTCCAGTGCATAACCCAGAGCCTGGTCACACTTCGTGAATGTTGAACTGATTTAAGCTGAAGTTTGTCTTTGTGGCCTCTAGCTAGTCCTGTCTGAGCTGACATTTCTCATCTTCCCTGAATTAACCTGAACTCAATCCTTCCTTGTGATCTGGATTTAAATCCCTATTATTAGATAAAGCTTATTACCTCCTAAGAGATATGAACATTTTAACAAGGAAATCCAGATTGGTGATTTCCAACTTGGGGCAATTTTGTCCCTAGGGGACATTTGGCAATATCAAGAGATACTAGAGGCTGTCACTGTAGGGGGTGTGTGTGCCTTATCTAGTAGATACAGGATAGGGGTGCTGCTTAATATCCTACAACAGACAGGACAACTCCTTCCATCCCAGCAAAGCTAAGAGTTAAATGTCAGAGAGTAGGACTGGTATTTTGAGGATGATGAGTGACTTTTGAAAGCATAGAACCATAATATTCACAGTTTCCTCCTTGTTAGACCAGGCTCTGAACAAGATAAAGAGTATGAGGTCCTATAAGGCCCATCCATTTGATTTATGTGTCAATTGGTGATCGAACTGAAAAACTGACAAATCCTAGAGTGATTGTAATAGAATAGGAGACAGTTATGAGAATACTTAAGAATTTAAGCTTTTTAAACAACACGATTTGTGTTTAAACGCTTGCTCAACTTCTAAGTTGTGTGGCTTTGATAAATCTATTTAGCTTCTTTGGGCTTCACTTATTTCATTACCAAAATGCAGATAAGGCCATCTACCTCATGTGACAGCAACAAGGATTAAATGGACTAACACGTATGAAAGGTTTAGCACTCTGCTTAACACATTACTAGCACTAAATGAATATCGACGAATATCGACTATACTAGTAATAATAATAGTAATAATTGCTTTTGTTAACAATATGATGTCTCAAAAAGAACACAAAATCTGCAATTAGAAAATTTCAGTTTTCTCATCTGTAGCAGTGGGATAATAATGTTGTAGAGAAGTATAAAAACAACTAATATTAATGGCAGCAATATTAACATACATAATACATATATAATAATATTGTGTGGACTAGGCAGTGTTCCAAATTCTTTACAAGTTTTGATTGATTTAATTTAACTGCAATCCTATTGTGTGGGTAATATTATTATCACTATTTTGAGGAAGAAGATGGTTAAATGTATTGTAAACTGTAAATCCCACAAAAATGTAGACTGCTATTCCTATTCATACATTTCAAAGTTTTCTCCAGACATTATCTCAATAGTTCCATGTGACATCTCATGACACCCTTAGGTGATATTTGATGTTCCTATTTCCAAGGAATTTACATCAGTCCTGTTGACCACTGAAAAATATACATAGTAATTATTTAATGGGAACAAAGACACTGCCATAAATTTCCCACCCTTAACTATCTTCCTAATGTCAGAACAGAGCCAGCTCCTTGCTGTCTTCCCCCTGGTGGAGGTCCTGGCCCAGCCTGATATTTCAGCCCCAAAGGAGTCTTCCTGACAGAAAGCACACAGAGGCCTCATCTGGTCCCTGCCATATCAGGGATTGTAGGGAGAGAAGTGTGAATAACAAGGGATTTTGTGATGCTTTTGTTATTCCAGTCAGAAGGGTCAACACCCACCAAAGAGTTCTACCCCTAATTTCGGTTCCAAGATTTTTGGAGGACAAGGGGAAAATAAATCTATGCCACTCTGCTCAGTTGATGTCTTCCAGGGTAGCTCTATTATGCTGTGAGTGGCTAGCTGACATAGATAGGTAATGACCAGAACCCAGTTTCCTTGGATTCTGTGCTGGTGACATATTCCTATTATACAGCAACCACACTGCAACTTCTGATTTGACATATTGATGCATTGCTTTTCTGGAAGTCGTTTTGTGGGTGACTTCTGAGGCTTGGAAAGAAATTCTCTGCCAGATCTGGATAAACTTAACTCAGATTCTGGTGGGAGTGGAAGGAGAAATTTTTTTTTTTTCACTCTGTAGACTCAGGTGAAAGTGTTATTTATATTCTCTTTGAATGCTGAGGCGAAAATTATACTGATGCTATTTAAAGAGTGTTGTGAATTAAATGCACGATGCTTGACTCAAGACAGGGAGAAAAATTTTATTATGCCAACTTTTAACATTCTTTGGACACTCTAATTTGTTAATATTTCTTTAATTGCTTAATGCTACAATAATGTATTTCCCCTTCTCATTTTCTTATTCAAGAAGCAACCATAGGCTAGAAAATGTTTCTGGGAATCTAGCTTCATTAACCATATATTGTCCCTGATTGTAGTTGATATTTTTAGCAGAATTTCTATTAGGAAAGAAATTATATTGAGATAAAAAGAAAATATATAGCCATAATAATTCTAAATCTAGAAAGGTATGCATGTTTTATTCTTCTAGTAACATCTAAGTTTTTGTTCTTCCTTGACATAGATTATTGCATATTTTTCTGGTGTATAATCAAATGGTGAATCACTTGTTTTATCTAGAATTATGCTCCCATTCACAGTCAAGGACAGAAACTTAGCTAAAGGGGCATAAATCGTTTTAGATAAATAATTTTTCAGAAGCCCTTGTGAGAATTTTCCTTCTTGGTGGACTTTCTTTAATTCCAAAAACATATTGATTTTCCAAATATGAATTATAATTTTATGTCAATGTTTAAATAAGAGTGTTGATGACTTTTTTTCCTGTGAATTAATAGTGTCTGATGTCAGTTTATGATTTGTCGGTTTAATGGTGATTTTTAAATACTGTCTTTGTTATGGCTATTGTACAAAAGATTTTTCTTTTTGCATATAATTTGTTCCAGATAATAATCCCTGATATCACACCAGGAAATTTCTATGTAATGTAAATTTCAATGTTAAATTATTTATTGCATATAAATTTGCTATCAGAAGGGGATCAACATACCGAATCCACTAATACTGGTCTAATAGAAAGTTAATGGCTTATTCCAACTGATTTTGCAAGAACAAAGGGACGTGCTAACCTTGATGACAGTGTGCAATTAGCCAAATGCCTAGGGAATAGATTTTTCCATAGTCCACATTAAGTCAGCAGAACTACAAAGGTAGCAACTTCTTTTTAAACCATATTTCTTATTGTATTATCACCATTAAACCTGCAGAGATATGGAGCTGAAAACCAGTAACACACTCAGGTGGATAGAGGTCTTCTGAGACAGGTTGTCTACTCAGAAGTGAATGCCTAATACTAGGGTATTGTTCAGGCTCAGGAAGTGTATGCAATATAACTCCTGAGAGTTCTAGTTTGAAAAGTAGATCTGAGAAGTAAGTAAAATGACTAGTGATGCAGATTCAAATTATTCGTTCTTAAACTTAGTTTTTAGCAATGACTCCACTTCCTTTTAGTAGATCAGAAAGCAAACAGCTATCTATCTAGACAAAATTCTCTACCATTTCTGCAGTGTTTAAGCTATGACCCTAGCTTTAATTCTTAATCAAAATTTAAAACTTCTCCTTGTCAAAAGACCCTGTTAATAGAATGCAAGACAAATAGATGGATAGGACATTTATATATATCATTCATCTGATGAGTTGTTTTCTGAATGTATAAAGAACTCTCAAAACTCAATAGTAAGAATCAAACAAAAAATAATAAAAAATAGAGGAAAAGATTTGAAGAGACTCTTCACCAAAGGAGATTTATGGATGGAAATAAGTACATGAAGAGAGACTCAATATCATTAGTTAGTAGGGAAATGTAAATTAAAAACCATGAGATACCACTATATACCTATTGGAATGTATACAATTTAAGCAACTTATACCAAGTTTCGTTAGGATGTGGAGCAACTGGAATTGTCATAAACTGCTCTTGGAAATGTAAAAGAGACAACCATTTTAATAAACTGTTTCTTAAACCATTAACCATATATATATACACAGTATCATTTAGCCATTCTACTTCTGAGTTTTTACACAGGAGAAATGAACGTATATGAGGGAAGTCTGGAAACTAATAAGTCATGTAACCATTCTCATTCTATTAACAATGGTTGGATACTTTCCGGACAGGCCTCATATATCTACACAATGACTTACATGCAAATGTTCATAGCAAACTTTATTGGAAATAGCTAAAGATTGGAAAAAGCCTAAATGTCCATCAATAGGTGAATGGATAAATCAATTGTGATATAGCCATATAATGTAATACTACTCAGCAATAAAAAGGAATGAACTATTAATAAAACATTAATGAATTTTAAAATAATTATGATGAGTGAAAAATGCTAAACAAAAAAGCGGTATATACTGTATGATTCCATTCATAGAACATTCTAGAAAATTCGAAGTAATCCAGAGTAACAAAAAAGAGACCAATGGTTGTCTGGAGACTGGGTTCTAAGGAGGTACGGTGGCACAAGGACACTTATTTAGAGTGATGAATATCTTGATTATAGCTATGGTTTCATTGGTATATACACATGTCAAAACTTATTAAATTGTACTTTAAACACATCTAGTTTATTATATGTCAATTACATTTCAATGAGGTATTACAAATGAGAAAAAAGCTCTTAAAACTTATACAGGGGCTGAAGGGGAGGGGAATTTGGAGGAGTTAATGGGTATAAAGTTTCAGTTATGCAAGATGAATAAGATCTAGAGATCTGCTAAACAACATAGTGTTTATAATTAACAATACTGTGTTGATAGTATTATAATAAAAGTTATTGCGCACTTAGGATAATTAGCATACCTATCACCTCAAAGGAAGAGAGGATTTTGAATGTGTGTTTTTGACTATTTCCTTATCCTAAATGAGTTAAATACTTTGTTAATAGTTTGTTTTCCCCTTTTCAAGATAACTCTTAAATTCTTAAAGCACTATTTAACAAATAAAACCTGTCTAATCAGATTAAAATTACGTTTGTTTCTTTACATTTCATCTTGCCTTTAAAAAGAAAATTCACCATAAACCCATGACAATAGTGTACCAATTGAAGAAAGATAATTGAAGGGGAAATGTTCGGGGATTTACTTTAAAAGGAGAGTACTTAAATTGCTTGTTCACTTTCGATGATTGCACTGATTGATTTTTATTTTCTTTGTGAGACTGACGTTTTCTTCTTGTATAATGTGTTTTCTCCTTGATCTCCAGAAAGGTGGAACTTGAGACCAAAGTGGTAATAGTAGCTTAGATTTTCCACATACAGTGATTTTTCCTAAACACACTCTTTATGACCAGCTGACATCTTCCTCCAGCCAATGGTCTTGCATTTAGAGGCTTGATGGAGCAGTTCTTTTATATATATATATATATTTTTTCCTCATTTGATCTGCTTGAATCCATGTCAGATGCTTTTCAAATAAAAGTCAACTAATATTTACTCAAAATCAATGCTCTACTCAGAAAAGTAAGTTGTTTCTTGCCTAACACAGTCAAGTAAATACATTTCAGGTCTATCTTTGAAATGGGTGTTTAAAAATAAGAACTAAAGCTATTTTAGATATGACAATATAATACATGTAATTATTTTTAGAACTGTCTCTAAAATGCTACTTTTCTTTTCTTTGGCATTCTTTAATTCCAAGGTGTAACTCACCTGGAAGATGAGGTTACAGCAGATTTTTGGTGTTTAAGCTCTGCAACAGCTTTAAGTCAAAAGCAATATGACCATCTTTGATCTGAAGGTGGGCATTAAAGAAAGTAGGAAGCTTATTTAATACTTTTTTGGCATGACAGCATGGAGTGAAGTGTGATGGAATTAGATATTACTTCTATATTACTGAGAAATAAAAATAAAATCCTAAGACCTCCAACTGACTGAATGGACCTCCTTTTGGACAAGGGGACCTCAGAGAAACCTTACAACTGGGTTCCCAGCCATAATGGGATGGGAGGTCAGACATACCTTGTTATACCCCCTCCCTCACTAAATGCCATTAGGCTTTTCCCCCTAACGGCTAAACAGAAACAGCCCTTTGGAAAGACTTTCTCCACTTCTTATTTCAACAAACTGCCTAATACTGCTCCTCCAATTTTGCAGTTTCAGTATAACTGGCCAGCATTCCTTCCTGATAAGAGACCACCAACCATGGACCATGGAGTGGTTCTGGCCAGTCTATGGAGGCTGTACACAGAGGGATTTCATGTCTTATGCTTGACCTTTGTCAGAGGACTGAAAACTTCACCCTCAGATCATGCTAACCCCACCGTTTTTTGAACTTGAGACCCATGAAGCAGCATGAAGTTGCACATGCATATATTTCTCCTTTCATAAATATTCATGCTTGCTGCTATAGCTTGTTAAATATGTATATTTGGCCACTCTGCTCAGCACAAATTCCTGTTCCCAACACCCTTCCCTTGCCTGTCTCTGGTCTTCGCCAGAGGGCATGCTTCCCAGCCTACAACATGGACAGCCCATAGACTGTGACCCTTTATGAGAAATAAAACTTTCCTTTCCAATTTATGACCTTGTGATTCTTCAGATGACATGATCACGGAGGAAGAGAAAAGTCTTGAAAAAGGTCTGTGATCATCAATGGGATTGGAGGTGAGAAATATCTGGAGAGATTTGTCAATCCACACAAGCTTTCTTTGAGACTATGGTATGCTTTCCTGGAGGGTGCCCTCATAAAGCACTCCTTTGCCCACCTCAACACTATAACGAGCTTCTGTTACTAAAAGAAGTAACTTTCCTAGAACTCAGGCATGTCAGATAGTGAAAACAAAAGGAATTAGAACATCTGGACTAGGACATTACCATAGGGGGATCACAAAGGCATAACTCAGAACTCAGCTCTGGCTGCATGTAGGGTCACTTGGGCAGCTTTTGAGACATGGTAATGCCCATCCCCACCCCTAGAAATTCTGATTCAAATAGTCTGGAGTGGGCCCAGGTACCGATACATTTAGAAGTTCCCTTGTGGTTTCTACTCTGCAGGTAGGGATGAGAATCAGTGTTATAATCCAATTATTATCCATTGTTCAGATTTTATTTTATTTTTTTTATTTCAGCATATTATGGGGATACAGATGTTTAGGTTATGTATGTTGCCCTTACCCCTCCTCCCCCGCCCAAGTCTGAGCTTCAAGCGTGTCCATCACCTGGGTGGTGCGCATTCAGATTTTAAACAGAGGTTTTCCTAGTCCTTTTGACCAATACTCTTCTAAATAAGACACTCTTTTCTTCTAAATGTCCTCCTCTCTCAGTTCTTCTTGTTGATAACATACATACTAGACCAAAGGAAAGAATTTAGCAAAGTGCTTGTGACTGCTACAGACACTGGCATAAGTGCTCTGATTGTAATTGCCTTGGGGCTGAACAAGTGATGAGCCCATACACCACATACCCCATTCATGCCATTGAAGGACCGTAGCTTGAATAATGCCAATCACAGTGGACCAGCCGAAGGCCTTTCTCTGAAAGGCCAGTCCTTACACAGGATCTTTGCTTATTGACCTTATGACATTTCTTTTGTCATAGCCTGAAGATGCTTGGAAATTTGGAGGTGGAGCTGTCTATGATCTGTGCCTTATAAAGTTGTAGGCTTGAATGCTGATGGGATACTTGTAGGAAAGAAATATCACCATATCTCATTTGCATCTCTAAGTTAAGAGCCCAAGAAAATGAGCTTAGTGTAGCATGATGGAGGGAGTAGTGGCGACCAGCTCAGAGGGATCCTAGCAGAGTGAATGTGCAGAATGTTAGATTAGAAAAGATAACATATGGGTTCTATCATGCCTCTGCCACAAGAAACACTGCTGCCTTGAGAAGTTCCTTTGGCTTTTGATTTTTTTTTTTCCTTCATCAAAAGGGGCCTGGGATGGAATTAGATGATATCTGAGACTTTCCATAGCTCTAATATATAACCCTTCAAGAGCTACTGGTGGGTGTTTATCTATTATAAATATAAGGGAGATGGAGAAAACAGACACTTTTTATCCATTTAAAATGGTCCTAGAATGTTAGAGCTAGAATTTGGGCCACCACACATTTAGTGACTATGAGCTCTGTAAGGGTTGGAGTTGAGCATCAAAAGAAGTCAATTAGGTCCCGCCCTTTCCCCAGGCTGGCATGTCACAAAAGGGCAGAGGAAACCACACTAATGGTTGATAAAAGTCAACTCTGAAGAATGATTTAATAGAGGTGCAAAGCTCAATAGGGAAATCAGAGGGAGAGATAAAGGTCATTTGGAGCCTTTAACATCATCGTGATTACTAAGACAGGTTTACAAAATCTGGTTTTCTTCTTTGGAGGTGCTGGGAAGACATTTTGGTTGTGACAGAGGGTTCCTTTGGGGGAAGTACAATGTTCTCTTTGGTTGTAAGCCTCATGGTGTCAGCTGGGCACCTGCACTGGCTGGGTACTCAGTACATGCTGCTCATAACAATTGTAGAATGAAAGTTATTGTTGGTATTATTTTCAAATTTGCTCTATCCAAGAACAGCATTAGCAATGGCCTGATGCCCACTGTATAGATTTGTCATCTTATTACAAGGAGCAAAGCCATTTGGCTGTGCCTCACTCCAGAACTCTTTGCTGTTCTGCACTGGATTCTCAAATTAGAAGTGTATAATCATGCCAGTGTGTTCAGATGGCACTTTCACAAGTTGCTCGGGCTGTAATATGGACGTGGTGATCATCAGACTGGAGTCTGTACGAACAGCCTGCCTTACCTCACACAGTTCCTCTCTCCCGGTGGCAGCCACCAAACACTGGGGCAATGAGCTCCATCGCTGGGGCATGATGACAGTGCCAGGAAGGATTACGAACAGAGTGTACCCAAAGTAACTGATGGTACTTGTGAGTGCCAAGAGGAACAGATTGTATTTCAGAGGGTGTTTAGAAAGGCCATTAGGCCAACTGAAGTTATCAGAAGACTGTGATAGGAGACTTGTGATGCACAACAGGGATGTGCTTAGGTAGTGGAAGGACATTTTGCTTAAAAACTACTTTTATTTTGGGCAAGAAGGAATATAGATAACTGTATAGGAAGTCTCTTTAATTGGCAGGGGCTATCCGGGGTTAGGGTAATGGGGATATCCAGGTGTGGCCTGCAGGAGCAAACATCATATACAGGGAAGTGGGTATGGCACAGGTTTGTTGAAAATAAGGGGCTGCCAAAGACCTTCTCTGTGCACAGCTTGTTGCTGTAGCCAGCTGAAACCCAGTGCATGCTTACTTCTCTGCTGATGCCTGAGGCCCAGAAATCAGTGAAGAATGTCTGGACATTTGGATGACATTAGCTCCAAAAGGCCAGAACCTGGGCTTGTTGAGATTCTAAAACAGAAAGATTCAAATGAATTTTGGAGGAATCAGAATTAGTGGAGGAATCAGAATTAGTGCTCATACTTCTCAAGGCTTTATTTCATCTCTTAGCTCTGGGTCTGAGGAAACACTTTGCATCAGAGAGTGGACACTGAGTCGTTGGCTTCACAGTGAAGTCATTAATCCATGTAACTGTGTGAGGTTTTTTATTAAGAGATGATAGCGTTTACCATGATGCTAACTTTAAAATTAAGGAATCATATAATGTTCAAGCTGGAGGTTAATCAGGTGCAGATTCAGCCAACAGCTATTGTGAGCAAAGTGTTGTGTGAGGGGTGGGGGTTGAACATATAAATGAGCCAGATGTGACCCCCACCTCCCAGAGAGGCCTCATGGAAGAGCAGGGCCCTCTACCCAAATGGCTGATAGAAGCCAACTCAGACGAACGATTTCATAGGTGTGCAACCTTCGGTGGGGAAATGAGACAGGGAAATAAAAATTTTCTAGATCAAATTCTTCAAATAATTGATAAAATTGGGAGACCTAGACAGTCACACAGAAAGCTGGTGGCAAAACTATGCCTGGAAACCAAGTTTCTTTCTGGGAAATATGTGAACATGACCATCATCATGGCCTCTGATTTGGCACTGTAGTTTCAGAGGTTATAACCGTTCACCAAATTATATCTTGAGTTTGTACTGAATGCAGTCATTTTAAATGGATTCTTTTTTTTGTGACTGATTGAACTCATGTATCCCTTCCTGAGTAGCCATCTGGATGATGCACAAAAAAATGAAGCTGTGTTATGTGATATACTCTATTTCTCAGCCAGTTCAAGGGCCGCCTTGCTTGTCTATATGAGGCTCATTGCCTTTGATGTGAGTAGCACTATTTGAACAGTTTACTCTTCATATCAGCTAGAATGTTATTACTCAAAGTATCATCCCTAGGAAAGCAACGTTGGCATCACCTGAGAGCTAATAAGAAAGGTAGAATCTTTTGTCTTATCACAGACTTACTGAAAAAGAATTTACATTTTAACAAGATCCCCTAATGATTTCTATGCACATGAAAGCTTCAGAAGCTCTGCCTTAGAGTCTTCCCTAACTCTAGAATTTGTAGTTCCCAATACCAGCTTTATATCTCCATCTGGATGAATCATAGTTACCTAAACTTATCCCACTAGAAATGGAACTTATGATCATTTGCCCAAATGGTTCTTCCTATATTTTGAACTTAGTTAATGGTGCCACTTCCCTACTTAATCCTAAACTCTGAACACCAGCGCCATTCAATTCTACTCCTGGCACCCTCCACATCTAGAAAATCCAAATGAAACTGATTCTATCTCAGAAATGCCTCTCTAACCTGCCCACACCTTCATTCCCACCTCTATTCTTTTGGTTCAGGAACAGTCTTCTTTTTCAATGTTTCCACTATTCTCTCCCTTCACCACTTCTAACCTACCCAATTTCCCTTTGAAAAATATTTCCATTTTTTCCCAATTGCGAGTCATCGGCCAAAACTGTTACAGGTATTTTATGAAAGTTGTAGTTGCCGTCTGTTTTTTTTTTTTTTTTCTAGCAGGACATACATACATACATACACTCCCTACCACCCTAACTCCCTTCCACATATATATACACAACTTTTCAGCAATGTAAGATCCAAGTTATAGTGGAAAGCAATTGCCAAATCAATTACACTAGAAATTGCAGAATTGTCTCTTTTGCTCTAAAATAACCAGAATATTTCAGTTGTGGTTTTATCATCATATTAGTAGAAATAAGCTCTGTTTACATCTGAACATGGAAGTTTTGCTGAAACAAAATTATATTTTCTTATCAACAAAATCCCCAACAATAACTTTTATGTATCCTCCTTTTGTGAGAGAGATTATTGAAAATCATTCAGGCTTAATAGCATTTTTAAAATGTAGTTATTCATTTAATATATTTTAATATGGGAATGATGGGCTAATATTAAGAGCACTACATTTAGATTTTTTTCTGAAGAAATTTGGTAACATGTACTACATTTATGTCATTGATTTTAATTTCAATGTAATTTTTCAAATTGTTGGAGGCAAAAACAACAAATAGTGTTCACTGGGATATCTTATATAAATTGTGCTCTCTTTCTAGCTGTGATTCACCCACAGTGTTCAGTTGAACCTTCTTTTTGTATGGAACATGTACTGGAAGAATTATGTTGATTGCATTACAGGTTTCAGAGGGGAAAAAAGGTAGACTTGGCATGTCAAGGATTTTATCCCCTCCATCTGACCTTTTCACCATCTTCCTATAAGTCATGTCTGTAGTTATTAAGTGTAATGACAACCTTGGTTTATTTTCTTTGCTATATGATATCTGATTTAAAATGGTTTTTTTCTCACTCAAGTTTGGTGCCTATTTATTTATTTAATGAAAAACTGCACCCTTTATTGTGGCATTCACATATTAATGTTTAATGCAGTGAACATGAAAAATATATCAAAGGTATTGCTTGCGATAAAACCTGAATCAGAGCCTGATCTGCTCAATATGGACACTAATGACTCCATGGTGGCTTTGTGAGGCCAGAGTGCTTGCTCCACAAGATTTTTAGCCCCAAGCTGAAAACCTTGGCCAAATGAGTTCAGTACATCCCTCAGGATTGATTATATTAGGCTGGCTGACAATGAGTAAGGGACAGATTTGTTCAGACCAAAAAGGGCACACTGTTCTAATGTGGTGAAAAGTAGCCAAACACTCGCTACTTCAAATCTCTATTTCCATCTGGCAGGGCTTTTTCTGCTTTAAACCTAAGTGAAATTCCAATTGCAGTCATACATTTATCATCTTCTAACTGAGAAAATACTTTTGTGTTCTTTCCCTATAATAATACCTTTTGTTAGTATAGCAATTTGCCATCTGCAAGGTTTTCACTTCCGTTATCATTTTAACCCTCATAGTAACCCTGGTAATTATTGTCTTAGTGTTCTCAGTTTTATCGATAATGGATTTGGGGCTCTGAGAGCATAAGTGATTGTCCAAGGTCGCACAGGTGGTACTTGAAGTCAGAACTCAAACCCAGGTCTTTTGACTCCGTAGATAGCTAAGGGCTCTTTCGATTATAGACCATTTCACAATAGTATGGGATGCCTTAACATCACAAATTGTAAAAGGTTCAGAATTTCTTTAGAAAGTGGATTGAAACACAGGAACGGTTGTAACTAGTGTCTTTCTTTCAACTAGCACCAACAGTGAGTCATTTCACTGTTTTCCCTCAGAGCATTCTCATTTTTCATTCTATACACAAAATGCACTGTTCATTACATTTGATGGTACTTTGGGAAAATTTGTTTTAAATATTAAATATTTCACTGGTGAATATTCAAAGAGCTTATAAGCCTGGCTCTGTTGAAAGCCTGCTGTGTGGCCTTGATAAGGTTACTTAACCTTTTTTATGTCTCTGTAAATTTAGGGTAAAATCTTTCTCCTAGTTGGCCTTTGTAATGCATAATTAATTAGTGCTGCTAGAGTGAAATCAAAGGCTATGCCATTAAAAGCAAGGGAAATGCACCACACAATATTACTCTAGATAATCACTGAGGCTCACCGCCCTGAGCCCATGACTACAAATTTGGAACTCAGATCCATTTGCTGTCACTGATGACAGTAAGTAGCACAACACAGAATTGGGGCTATTTTTACCACCTTCTGCCTCTCCCAATATACCCTGACACAAAACACACACAAACACTC
Source organism: Propithecus coquereli (assembly GCF_000956105.1). NCBI lineage: Eukaryota > Metazoa > Chordata > Mammalia > Primates > Indriidae > Propithecus > Propithecus coquereli. Next base: position 2,038,794 of record NW_012148764.1, read on the forward strand.
AAAGAGCGAATACAAGATTTTCCTTTGTGCTCAACCCATCACCCAACCTCTTCTATGTGTTGGCATTTTATATAGGAATACTTTTTAAAAAATCTCAGTCTCCTCGAAGGGACATAATTACGATTTTTGCTGTTGTTATTTCCTCATTTTTCTTTTTTTGTCAGTTAAGTTAATGTTTTCATAAGGCTGTTCTTGGTAGCATTAGTTATTGTTAGGGAAATACTTTAATTAAAGAATTCTCTGCAGACAGAGCCTATCCCATCATGGAAATAATTTGAAGATATCTTTTCCCTCTGTGCTACTCTATCCTGTTGTGGGATGGAAAAAAATGACAAATAGTGGCAATGAGGATAGGAACTGAGACAGTATGTGTTACTGTCTAGACTTTAACTGTTAAAGAGACTGAGGAGCTAAGATTAAGGGATATTTTCACAATTACAGAGAAAATAAATGTCAGAGTCAGAATTTAAATCCAGTTTTGTCTGACGTCAAAACCCTTTAAAAAGATACAACAAAATAAAAACAAAGCAAAACAAAACATATTTAGATGCTCACAGGTTCTGTGGAAGGTCAGAGGACAGGGTGACTTATCTGTGTGTATTGCTGGGAGGTGATCACAATGAGTCATGTTTGAACACTGTGGCGGAAAGAGCATCTGAGCTGTATCAGGAATGATTAGTAGGCATTCAATGGACAACGGGCAGGGAAAACTATTGCTGCCAGTGGCAGTGGGAACAGATACAAGGATACAGAGATGTGGTGATAGACGCTGTAAGTAGCCTGGTTTGATTTAAAGATAGATGGATGTGTGAATCTTAGGGTCCAAGTTAAGCCTTCATAGTGTATGCAGAGGAGTATGACATTGATCCTGATAACAGGGGAAGTCAGGATTTGAAGTCATATCAAATATGATATGACATGATCATATTTGTGCTTTCAAAGAATCATTCTGTGGGTGAAATGAAGAATGGGATGTATGACAGGGAAGACAGAAGATAAATAATATCCGTAGAAGAGACATTCAGGTTGGAGAGGTGTTTACAAGGTAGAATCACCATGACCTAGAGAGGTTCAGAGGCAGTCTCCTTGGGCTAAAAGACAGAGTGAGAAGGTAGTTATACCGAGGAATCACTCCAGAGCCATAACCCTTTATCTTTCAGTTCAGTGGTCCCTATGACAAATAATCCTTTCCTTTCACAAACTCTTAATCCATTTGTGGATCTCTCCATGGTGAAATCCTAACAGTTGAAACTACATTTCTCTACTCCATTTTCTTTCCCACACTCTTAAGCCACTAGACAATTTAAATTTGTACTACATGTGTATTTGTGGGTGTATGTGTGTATTATTTTTTCTCTTGGTTATATACATAGGAATAGAATTTCTGGGTCATAGGATAAGCACAGATTTAGATTTAGTAGCTACTGCCTAACCGTTTTTCCATGGAGAATGTACTAATTTATACTCCATCGTTAGATGTAAATTGAAGTCTGTAATAGTCACTTTATCTTGGATATGCTGTAGTTATGCATTGCAGGTTGTTTTATTTTCTCTCTTCTTTTATCTTTATAGTTTTTGGAAGAAGTACAGAAAGACAAATTTTTGCATTCACTATTATCTTCTAGGGAACTAATATTTCCATTATATTTCTTCTCGTCTTTTTGAAAACTTTCAACACTTACTCTATCCTCTTTTCTCTCAATTGTTAATCCTTCATTCTTTTGTCATTTACCAAATATAGGCCATCAGAAGAGAACTTTTACATATTCCTCCACCAAATCTTCTCATTGGTACTGACATACTTTCATTTCCTTCCTGTTACCAAGGATGAATAGTTCATGCTTTTATCTAAGAGTAAACCATATATTAATAATTGTGCACTTGATCTACTTTCCACTCAGTTAGTATATATAAAATCTAGCTATTTCTTCTTTTCTTTTCTGCGTTATCATTTTTCTTTATTTATTGAAAATTCTCTTTTAAAAACAAAACAAAAAACAAACAGAGGAAGAATAACCTCATTTGTTCTCACTTTCCTTTGCACTTACTGCCTCTTTATATTTATACCTAAACTCTGAATATTCCCTTATTTTATTTCTTCTCTCATTTTGTCTTGAACTCACTCCACATAAGGTTTTTTCCCCATCCCTTTTCTAAAATTGCTTTCTGCTTAGCCTCAATTGCCTTCCATTTGTCGAATCCAATGGCTGTGTCTCAGTACTCATCTTACCCAGCCGGTCAGTGGGATTTGGCACAGCTGGCCACTCTGCTTCTTGAAGCAACTCTGTCTTTAATTGCCCTTCAGAACCACGATCTCCTTCTATCTCAATGGATGCTTCGTTACAGTCGTTTTTTTTTTTTCTAGTTATTTTTTGTCTCTTTAAATTCTAAATAATGGAATGTCATAGGGCTCAGTGCTTTGAGTCTTCTTTTATTTCCTATCAACATTTATTGCCTAGGGCTTCTCATGTCATCCCCCGGTCTCAGATGACACATAAATGCTACAACTCTCAGAGTTACAGACTCATGAACACTAGATCCATATATACAATTACCTTCTGACATCTCCCCTTGGAGTTTTAATAAGCATTTCAAATAAAAGATGTCCAAGGTAAAATTTTTGTATTTTTGCCACTGGCTCTACTGTGTCTTCCTCGATTCAGAAAGTAGCAAACTCCAGCCTACTCGATGGTGGTCAGGTCAAAACTTTGGAATCATTATTGTCCCTCTTTTTCTTCCACTCCTAAATCCAATCCAGCAAATTCTGTTTCTTCTGCTTTTGAAATATATCCATATTCACTACTTACACAATTACCACCCTATTCCAAGCAACTGTTCTTTCTTTTTAAAATCATGGCAGTCGCCTCTAACTGACCTGTCTGCTTCACTTTTGCCCCTATAACTTGCTATCATCACAGTGGCCTGATTGACACTTTCATATAAAGATCATACTATATAATTCCTCAGTTCAAGATCCTCTAAATGCTTTTCATCTCATTTATTGTAAAATTCAAGACCACTCCACAGCCTACATGTTTTGGCTCCTGCTAATTGTCTGACTTCATCTTCTACGTCATTCTCCCTTGATCACTGGGCTCCCATCACACTGGCCTTGATGCTGTCCTTCAGTCACACCATACATACTTGGCTTTAGGACCTTCTCCTTTGATATTCCCTTGGTTTACCATGCTTTTCTCAGAGACAGCTCCATGATTCATGCCTTTATTTCATTCTAGTCCCTGATCTAATGTCTCATCAGAGAGGCCAAAGAGGCCTCCCCTAAACATCCACACCCTCCCTAAGGTAGCACTTCTCACAAATGTTCCTATCAACTCTTTTACCTGTTTTGCTTTTCTTCATAGAATTTATTACCACCCAGTGTGTGTGTGTGTGTGTGTGTGTGTGTGTGTGTGTGAGAATGTGCGTATGTGAGAGTGAGGTGTATGTCTATGTATCTGTGTGTATAAGCAAGAACAGTGCTGGCAAATAGTAAGAACTTAGTAAATATTTGTTGCATCACTAAAATTGCTTATTGAAATGGATATAGTTTCATGAAGTTTTAAAATGTTGTCATTTGAAAATGTACATTTGCCAATCTCTGTACAGTGTTCTATGAACCAGATTCATTTTTATTTGGGCTGGACTGAGTAAAATCACTAAGATCCAATCAAAAACTGAATTTGTTTGCTCAAAACAGTTTTCATCTCTTAATCAGACGCCACTTTAGGTTAATGTGAGAATCTGGGTCTATATCTGAGAAAGCTAATCTTACCACTTAAATTAGAACACCTAGGAGCATTGAACTCACTCCATTAGTAATGACAAGATTTTCAAAGCAGTAGCTTCCTCTGAGAGAATAATATTCATACTAGGAGACTGTCAATTTTGCATCTAAGATAATGGGTAGAATCTGATTCTTCCTAATAACTATTCTTCAGTTTTGAATATTGCAGAGATCCTATGCTTTGCAAATATATTTGACTTTTTACATTCCTTTTTTCAATAAAATATCTTAGCTCATTATTTTTACCCTAACTTGATACTCAATAGCTGTTTCTTGCATTTCCTTAATTTGAATTTCTTTTTGATCATCCTACTTTGTGGTTGTTGTTAATTTAATAAATATAGATGAGAATGTTGCGTATTGTAGGAACGCTGATACTAAGGCAGGCTGATTGTAGTCTGGATCACATAAATGAAAATGCTGCATAAGTCAAAACGTGCTATATATCAATATTGATAGATTCGTTATGATTACAGATATTATCATTGTTATTATGGATATGAACCTTGATAAACTCAAGAGTACAAGAACTAATAGTATTTCTTGTTTTATTTTGTTTTATTTTTTATTTGGCGATAATTTATTATCAAAGACAATGTTTTTGTATTTTTTTAATCAGCTATATTTTTATTTATTTATTTGTTTTTTATTTCAGCATATTATGGAGGTACAAATGTTTAGGTTAAGTATATTGCCCTTGTTCCACCTGAGTCAGTGCTTCAAGCGTGTCCATCCTCCAGACAGTGTGTACCGCACCCATTAGGTGTGAATTTATCTATCCCCTCCTTCCCCTTCCCACCTGCCCAACACCCGATGACTGTTACTACTATATGTGCACATAAGTGTTGATCAGTCAATACCAATTTGATGGTGAGTACATGTGGTGCTTGCTTTTCCATTATTATGATACTTAAACTTAGCTCTGAGTTCCCTTCTTGCTTAGCTATCAGGAAATTCAACCATGTTATTGTTGCTTAACCCCTTTCCTCACCCAAAATTGTGCAAAAGTTCTCAGATCTTCCATAGCATCCGAACATTGAGCTGGGCCCTCTGGTCAAAGGCAATTAGTCACAAAAACAATGGTTACTGATGGACTGCCTGTCCCAGTCTGCAGATTCTTTTCTGTTTTGGTCGCTTTTCTGCTTCCATGCCATTCTTAGGGCAGGACTCTTTCGTGAGGATGCAATGAAACATTCTCATCTTGTAAAACATAAGAAAAGTCTGCCACCTCTAAGGTCCTGGGATTTATGTCAATAGGGTTTAGATTTGCTGGAACAGAATTGTCTCTAGCCAATTAAAGAAAAATGAGGGCTTTATATGGAAATGAGTAGCTTATAGAATTTCCAGAGGGGCCAGAAAAATAAGTTTGGATGCTTTGAAACCAGAAATATGTCCAACCACCTCATGAAACCATTCTACCAGGAAAAGGTGACACTATTAGGCTATAGAAGTTATCTTTTATTTTACTATTTCCTGGTGGCACAATAACATTTAGGGACACAGGCATACATTGGTTTCATAGGGAAACTTTTCAGTAGTTTATTTTGTATCTATCTATACCAATGAACTTTGAACAGAATTGAGGCTTTCTTCCTGCTATTTTCCCGGGAACTCTTAGAAGATGGTTTGATCCACGCCATCAAGGACACCTACCTATTTGGGAGAGGACTGGAACAATTGCTGAAAAATATAGTCATATTAGGTTTACTTAGTAATTTGCTTCAAGTCAAGCAGATAAAACCTTTACCGTTGCCTTTAGTGATAGAAGCAAAATGATTGTTTTATGCAGATGCTCTTTATCACTTCCATGGACAATTGCAAATAACTCCATTTCATGGTTCAATTCATAGAGTCATCTGAGGGAACATTTTGCAGCTAGTATGGTTAGTCAATCAGCATAAAGTTTGTTCAAGAACAAATGTGCTGTGGTAGCTACACTAAGGCCTTTTAAAGGTTGAAGCAACTGATTTATAACTCCTGTAGTCAGGAATTTTTAGGCCAAAATTTTCTCCTTTATGGTAAATGTGGTTTTAATGATGTACACTTTCATACCTTTAAGCAGATCCAAAACTGCTTCCTGAGGGAAGTCTTGGCTTTATCTTCAGGTACTCCTACAGTTTTCAACTGGTGAAAGCGCAGTGCAAAAATATTTCTATGAATTAATTAATTTTCTATGAGGTTAATTTTCTATGAGGAAATTTTCTGTGAGGTTAGTTTTCTATGAGGAAATACCAGCTTTTTCTACTGAGTACCTACAAGAATAATAGAACTCTCTTTTTACAAAGCACAGAATACTTATGCTTCAGACATATGTCATTTAGCCACCATATGGTTATTTTATCTTGTTTGCTTGTTTTTTTTTTTCTGCATAGCATTTGAAACAAATTCGAATTAGCTGCTAAAGCTTAAGTATTGAGATACTTTACAACAAAATCTAGACTTGAGTTTTCTCTTGAGAAATTGGAAGCTTTGGTAGCAGCACTGAGACCGCGTTGCCACCTGTTAATAGAAGGCAGGAACCGAGTGGCTGCTGGACAGCTGCTCTGCTTAGAGGAGGTTCTGGTCTGGTTCCCCTCAGGCTTCACACCTTCTCACCTTATTCCTCCAGCCCATTTTACTCTGCTTCCTCCTGGTCTCCTAGGCAGTTGAGTTTGCGACCTCAAGTTTTGGCACAAAACCATTTGTTCTCTTCAAGCAAACATTTTTAGGAGTTTTCCAATGAGTTTGTGTTTTCTTTTCAAAATGTGCATGTCTGTGTTTTTATAGAGAGAAGATTCATAGCTTTCATCAAACATTCATAGAAACTTAAGAACCATCACTTTGGATGCTCTAAGTCTCTATCCCCCCAAATTTTAATAGTCTAATTATATATGTGTTTTATTGTATTGCAAATGTTTGTTTTGGAATTAGGAATCATATAAATAATATAATCAAAACAAAGTTAATAATAAATAATGAAGAAAAGAATATCATCTGGAAGCTAGCTTGACTTTAAAGCATGTTGAAATCTTGCTCCAATTCTGTGAGTCACGAAGTTCTTAGATTGCCCTGGGACAGTGGTAAGGAATCATAATACCTGAAATTTAGCAACATTGGTTTTTTTTCATATTGACTTGGGGGGTTCCTAACAGTCTAGCACTTTTACCTAAGGAAGTGTCACCATAACAAATTGTCATCTACTCAATTGCTAAAGGGAGAAACACAACACCCTCATGGAGGGGCCTATCTGCCACTGACTTGTCAGGCACAAAGCAGAAACTTAACAATAGAGAATCGAGGTGTAGAACAATAAATATGTATTTCACAGAATAGCTAGCAGGAAAAAACTATAGGGAATCAAAGTCTGGTGAAGAATACTACCAGCCATTGTCTCTGACAGCAACTGTGACTTATCTTTCTCATCATCTTCTTCGGTTGTGTGTGTACTTCTCCTTTCCAGAATACTTCAGTGGGCAATAAGAATCATTCATTTAGAATTTCTGAGAGATAAATAAATTAGAGCATTGTAAAGGAACTGCTTATATAATAGAGTGATATACAAATCCTTAGACATATTTTCAGAAAAAGGCATTGGTATATCTAGAGAAAAATTTACTGTGATTTGTCTTTCTCCCTATGTGTATATTAGAAACATTTGATTAACTCTTTTTTTTCATACGAATGAACACTTGGGGTCTCTGGTAAATGATCTGAAATTTTGCCAAACTCCTAATGTGAATGTAGCCTCAATACACCACCATGACAGCTTTTAGTATTGTGTTTATGGGTTAGAAATCTATAGAGTTGTATAAAGAAAGAATGAGCTGGTAAGATGCCCTCAGGTATATTCCCAGGGGAAAAAAAAAGCCACCCTAGAGAAAAGTATTTGGGGAACTTATTTCAAAAGAACGGAGAAGGAAAAAAGAAAAGAATGGCATATTGTTGTTTTTCCATAAATTAGCATGCAAACCTGATTATTTTTATTTTTTATCTTTGTTAAATGCTATTTTATTTTTGTGAGGCAATTTATAAATATAGTGATAACTAGGGCAGTAATAAGTGCATGTAAGTGGTGTTTCTTCAGTGATGGTTTACACCTGAAGGTGAGTCATTCTGCTTCAAATTCTTAGCAGTCTGGGAACTGGGAGGGAGAGAAATGATTATTTAAGTGTGCCATAAGCAGAGGGTTTTGCTCTTCAGCATGGATGAAGAACAGTTGGGCAGGGTAGTGGGGTAAGTGCTCTGGGGTGAACAGAGGGCTGCTGTAGGCTGAGGCAGGGGCAAGTAGGGCTCCCAGCCAGGGGTGAAGGAGCCTGCACACTGCCTGGCTCTGGCTTGATGGGGAGTTAGGGAGAGAGCTCAGCAGATGCATTGCTCGCCATCTCATCTGTCACTGCTGCTTTCTTACCTGTCTCTGTGCCTGGAACCTAGAGCAGAAGGAAAAGTCCTGCCCCTCATCTGTGAAAGCAGCTCAGCAACCTGCTATCAAACTCCAGACTCTACTCTAGAGTATAATGCAATGTACTTGAGTAGGTTCAATATTACTAGTGACAGCTCTGGCATTTAGATAAATATGAACTTTTTCTTACCATCTTGGAAAAAATATCTGTTTGCTATAGAATTCAAAAAAGATCCATATAATATGGTCTTCTTTTAGTTTATTTTATAATAAGCATGTACATACATTGTATATGTACATATACAGTATAAAATTATATGGAAAAGTAGGACATAGAAAGAAGCTAGAAATTAGAAGATTTGGTTTTTAGTCCTACTTGGCTACTAACTTATTACACTATTAGGACCTTTCAAACATTAATATGCACACGGATTACCTGGTGATATTGTTAAAATGCAGATTCTGATTCAGGTGGTCTAGAGTGGGGCCTAAAGTTCTGTATCTCCAACAAGCTCCTGCATGATGCATTTGCGAGTGGTCATCGGCTCACACTTAGAGTTAGCAAAGCTCTGTATGACCAAAGTTAAACACTTGAATGATCTCTGTAACCTTCCACTTCACTTCCTTCAGATCTCAGGTCAGACGTCACCTTCTTCCCTGACCACATTGGCTAAGATGACACTTCTCAGTATCCCCCAACCCCTTAACTGGCTTCATTTTCTCCATTGCATTTGCTCCATAAATACTGATGTAAGTACTTATGTATTTATAGTTTGTTTCTTCCCAGGAGGACAATGGCTTTATTTATCTATTTATTTCTTTTCTTTTCTTATTGTATCCTCAGTATATAAAGGAAGGCCAGGCAAGTAAAGGAGCATAACATTGAATGAATGGATTGATGGATGGATAGATAGATGAATAAATGAATTTTCTTCTCAATCAGGGAAAGTGTGACACTTTTTGTGGAGTACAGGAACTTTTGAGAGCTTGAACAATCTCGACTTTAGACTAATAGTGGGCAAGAGCAGTGTGGATAATATCTACAATCAACTTGTCACAGAATTAGATCTAGACTAAAGGCGGTCTGAAATTCTTTGACTGGTTTGGCTCTTGGTATTTTGCAGTTTTCCTTATGTTTATGATAAAAATAATCAGAATACAATCTTGGCCAGAGAAATGAGGTAGTCTTAATTTTTTTAGGCTTTGAAAGACATAGTTTATCAGGATTACATGGGTAATTAAAGTTACTTCAGAAATCCTTATTCAAAATTATTTCAGCTATTACCAGAAGTTAGGAAATCCTTCTGCTCTTCCTTCTTATATTTATCTTGTCTCAACACAGAAGACATATTGTAGGGGCAAATTGAGTTACAGTTCTAAACAAGGAAAGCACCTGAGGACACAATCATAATTGCAGCTCTCAGGAGTGAAAGCCATATTAAGCAGAGGTCAATTCAAATTGTAAGCTGTAATTTGTAAAACACCAGAACAGGCAAATGACAATTGTAATAGAAAATCAAGGAATTATTGTTTTATTCTGGGTAGAAAAAAGGCAGTAGCAGCTATGGGATTCTCTTCTGCTATATCATACTGAACAATAGTAGCTTTCATCAAAATGGTCAGTATCAAATTTTATTTATTTATGAGATAATTTGTGTAAACACATATTAAAATAGAATTTTCATCATTTTCAGGGCCAAACTTCATATATTAAAGTATCCCCTAATAAATGTCCTGTCTTCTACATGTAGCACCCAGCAGAACACACAAGAGCAATAGATCACTAAAAGAATGTCTCCCTAATCTAGGCTTTCTGCAATATCTAACCCCAAATTTAAAACTAATTATTTCAATTAAGTTAACCAAGTTGCAAACTGCTAGGAAAGGGAAAATGCGATAGGAATTAGTCTTTGTTCTTAACCCTTGTCAAGGGGAAAAAAGAGAATAAGTTATTTTGATTAAGCTAAAATCTATGATTTAGGTAAATTAGTAAAACAATACTCTCAGCCAAAATGTTTTTGTCTCTCTTCTATTCCACAACCTACCTGCTAATTTTCTCACTTGTGGAGAAGCAAATCTTAAGATTAATGGATGATTATTTCTATAACGGAAGACCCTAAACCATTTCAGACAAGAAGCTATTCCTCCTTTCCAGTTTCAGGAACACTGCAGGGAAGTAAAAGGAGAATCACAATGAGAATGCATGCTAATAATGGCGCTGCTGGAAAGCAGGGGGCATTTTCTCTTCCCTGAGACTCTCTTTAAGCTACAAAGACTGGGGAGCCTCTGCTAAGTAACACTTCTGGATTTATTTGCTATGGAAGTTTATTCTACCTGCCAGATTGTAAAATTCCCATTCATAGATCTTTGTTGCCTACAAATCTGAGCTACAGATGACATGGTATTGACATTTTCTTCTAATATGCATCTGCTGAGAAATGGAAAAACAGATATTGAATGCCATAAAATTATCACCCAACAAAACATGTTTCACATCTATGAAAAAAATGTAATTAATGAGAGAAATTAAACATGTCAAAAATAATAAGATGATCAATAAGTTAATAAGCTCTTCCC
>NW_012148764.1:2051087-2052760 GCF_000956105.1 Propithecus coquereli
AATTTACCAAAAAATATGTAAGACTCATTTATCTTTCTAGCTTACTTCATGGATTTGAAAGGCACCTGACAAAAAGGGTGATTCCCTGGAGATACTTGGTTAATAAAGCTTTACTCCAGTAGTGGGGATTATACAGTCTTGTGCAGCAAATATAAATCTTACAATATATACCAGGAATGAATAACTTTTGAAACTTTAAAGGCATGGTGGCAGATGATTACCATATGAGGGCTTATAGGCCACAAGGAAGGGATACTACCAGTGATAAAACAAATTAGTACATAATATTGGAATAACCTTAACTAGAGGATAACCACTAGTTAGCAGAAGTGCAAAAAAGTATTGTGTAATTTAGTTCTTGCCATTGACTGAAATGGCTATAGTATTTCATTTGTGATTGGGTTCAGAGTGTGACTAGTCTTTTCCCAACAATGGTGCTATCGCAGAGCAGAACAAAGGTGGTTAAAGTAATATTTTTCAAACTGGCGACAAATGTTCCTGGATCAATCAATACAGTATGTTGCTCTGAATATACAGAACGCATGGCCAATATTTGGAGTATATAGAATGGTAAAACGAAATGAATGAGAATGCCCTTTTAACCAAATGGGAAGACACCCAGTAGAATCTTTTCATTAAATGGCCAAAAAGCAAGTGTCAAATCTGGCCTATTGTTTAGTCTTTTTCCAGTCAGGGCTCTTAAGTGATTTCATAGCGTCACGAAATGCATGTTGAGCGGGGTCCTTTTTACTCTACTGTGGCCTCTCTTTTTGAATTGACATTACACAGTGCACATCACTGTCACCGTCACAGCATGAGCTGCATATTTTGGGCAAAATCTCTTTCATGTGGATGTCAGATACTCCGGCCAGTGCTACATGTTCAGAATTCAGATCTTCTGATTTAGAAAGAACATTTTCCACTTGGTTGTATTGATTCTTTAAGATTTGCTATTAAACCGTCTTCAGTGGGCCCTATGATTGATGACTTTTGGAGAAGGCTAATATAAATAATTGCATTTATAGCAAATGAACTAATGATGGCTTGGCTAAGGAATATCCATTATTTTAACATCTTCATTTATACACTGTGTGTATATACATACATATATGTGTATAAATATACACATATATTTGACCACCATTTTCTATATAAGCATCTTTTGTTCTCTTCTTTCTTATACAGAAAATGTTAGTTTTATGCTGTTTTCTTGCATACAACCTAGGAAAAATCAGATAACTATAAGATATCTAATCAGTTAGATACACTGAGGGTAATTTTCACATCTATGTGAAAGATTAAAATCCTGCCCAACAAGTAAGAGGGCTCAAACTTTTGTGAATACATTGAGTGGATCCTTCTGCCAGGTCTGATACTTTATCAAACAATATTATTCTTAGAGGTTAGAAAAAAGTCCTACCTCTGGCATTAATTAGCAGTGTGTGACCTTGAAAAAGTCATTTGAACTCTGAGTTTTATTTACCACATCTATAAAATATTTGGTTTGGAAAGATTAAAAGTAATATTTGAAAAATATGCATTAACTACTATTTAGACTAATTATAAAAGAAATTTAAAGGAGAAAAAAAGGTAAATGGGCTTTTTGACTGATTTATTCAGACCCAGGGTGAAATTTTTATTCAGGGTAGAATTTCCTTCTCTGAAGGAAAGAC
>NW_012148764.1:2064360-2065606 GCF_000956105.1 Propithecus coquereli
ACAAAATTGTTTCAAACTTGATGGAACTTATGTTGAAAAGTAAAATTTATATTTTTATCTTTTAATTCCAATTTTCAATAAACTTTTTGAAGTCTTTCTTGAAGTATGCATGGGCCCTAATCCAATAGGACCAGTGTTCTTATAAAAAGAAGAGGTTAGGACACACGTGCTTACAGGAGAGAAACCACATGAGGCTATAATGAGAAGGTGACCAAATGCAGGCCAAAGAGAGGGGCCTCTGGAGAAACCACATATACTGACAGCTTGATCTGAGACTTCCAGCCTCCAGTAGTGGGAGAAAATAAATTTATATTGTTTAAGCTACCCAGTCTGTAGTATTTTGTTATGGTAGCCCTAGAAAACTCACATAAACAAGTTCCTTATAATATGCTAATTTATACTACAGCACACTTCTGGTTTTACAACGTCCATCATGATAGCCGAGGAGCAAGGCAAGTTAATTGAGAACCTCTCCATGCAACTCTAAAGACTCCCCAAAAATATAATACAAATACAGCACATTCTCTGGGACGGCTTTATTTAGAGATGTGATATATACCATTGAGAAGAATGGATGAACTCTGTGTGTGTGCACATGTGTGTTTGTGTGTGTGTTTGGTATTTTCATAAAAGACTTTTCTGCAGACAGAAGTTAAACTTCATAGTAAGACATGAAATAAACTATTGCTTCTGTGTTGGTAATTAAATGTTAAAAATAAGACTGTTGAATAAAAGAGTTGATGAACCTTTGATAAAATTGGAAAGGCCCCACCAAGAATTGAGTCCTTCTAGTTCATGGTCATCCTGGCTCCATCCATGCCAAAAGAAACCATGTTCACGAAGAAGAATTTTTATTAGAAAGAGTTGTAGCTTAAATATGACACATGAAAAAAATTAATGACTGGTGTGTTAAAGCTGAATATCACAGGTTTGCACAGAATATTTTCAAAGCAGGAGTAACCAGAATCCCACTATGACCAAAGAAAAGCTCATTAATGTAGGCATATAAATGCAAATTTATAAAACAATTAAACATAATGGTGATTAACTGTATAATGATTCACTATGAAAGTCTCAGTGATTTATGAATATTATAAATAATTGAATTTTTTATACCTCTTTTATAACATATGCCACCAGGATCATAATTATTTGTCAGATTGGTTGTGTCCTCGCTACTCAGTCAGATTTTTAAGATCATGAACTCAATTTTTTTTTTTTTTTAATTTCAGCATATTATGGGGTA
>NW_012148764.1:2065656-2067085 GCF_000956105.1 Propithecus coquereli
CAATTTTAGTATGCTTTTTCTCATCAATGTAATCTATGAGTATATGAAATAATTACATTAATAGAATTATTGTGGAAAAGATGGGACATATAATTGCTAATGTCTGAAGAAAATTCACTCTCATCTTACTTAGTCATAAGGTTAATAAGTGGTTTGGAAAATCATTTTGTTCATTTCATCACTTTTAGGCAAAACTAAGATACTTACGGTTTCTTTTTTAGAGGATGTGTGTTTTTTATAGTGTAATTTTTGTAAATGATATTCAAAAGTTTTGGTAAAATGTAACAAATTTTAAAAGAAATTATGTACCCCCAAAAGTCTGAGTGTAAAACAAACTTCTTTTTGTTAAATTACATGTTAGAGTAATTGCCATTTAAAACTGAAAATTTATTTTCATTTTAAAAATTTTGCCTCTGAATGTAATAGTATTTATAGGTAACAAATATATTAATAATTGAAAGGTTATTGGTAAAATTATTTATTTTCTAATATATGGATAATAATGGGCACAAAGTTCAAATAGTCTATTGAAGCTAGAATACAATAGACAAAGTCTGTATTCCTTCGGGACTGAGTCTTTGGGAGAAGGATGTGGTCTAACACATTGCTGGATTCTACGCTATGTCTCTTACCCGCAGCGCTTAAATTTTTTTATTCTTTCTTCTAATGAAGTTTTTAAATCTTGTATGACATATTTTCATGGTTAGCTCTGGTGATGCCAGGTAGGGGTTTTTGATTTTTTTTGTTTAGCATACTTTTGGGAAGGAAAAGTGCCTATATTCTAACATAGAATACAGGTACCATTAAAGCTGTAGTCCCCAACCTGGGGCTACAGCCCAGTACCGGTGTGTGGCCTGTTAGGAACTGGGCCTTGCATCATCACCACCTGAGCTCCACCTCCCCCAGTCCCCTTGTCCATGGAAAAATTGTTTTCCATGAAATTGGTCCCTGGTGCCAAAAAGGTTGGGGACTGCTGATTTAAAGATTGTTGCTACTATTTATTCTTTCTTACAAAATGAATTTTCACTTAGTAAATTTGCTTTCTAAAAAGCATAATTACAAACTAGAAGAATAAAGAGACTTTTGAATACAGATTTGTATTTTTAATGTTGCTTAATATGAATTGAGCATACTAGGCACAAGGACTGGAAATTTTGCACTTTTGCCCTTTCTTACTTTATTTGCAGCATGGTTACATTAATCTCTTTAGCACAGAAATAGTTAGATTCCAAAATCAACTGAGTAATAAATATTGCTGATTACCTCATGCAATATGACAAAACATCGTCCAGGCATAGGAGAAGCATAAGACAATGTTCTCTGAATTCATGATATTAATAAAACCAAAAGATGTTTGCATAGATCTCTTTGGCCTTGGTTAAATCATTTTCATTTCACTTCTTTTCACATATCCCTTTCATTTCCTTTT